>NC_022016.1:72131949-72141902 GCF_000317375.1 Microtus ochrogaster
CAGACAGACGGACGGACGGACGGACGGACGGACGGACAGACAGACAGACAGACAGACAGACAGACAGACAGACAGACAGACAGACAGATAGATAGATAGATAGATAGATAGATAGATGAGAGAGAGAGAGAGGCAAAGCAATTGTATGTAGATGATGAATACATAGAAAGATGACAGGTAAATAGACATAGTGGTGATAAAGAGATGACAGATATAAGATCTATCTATCATCAGTCACTTTCTTCTCTCTATCTCTTGTATACTACTGCAATAATTGGCATTTGTATATGTTCATGGTGAATCTTCTATCCTTGTCCTCCTCATCTGTGCTCTGCACGATCAGGTAAGTTTCCAGTTGCCCTGGGCACTATCACTTGCCTACGGACAGGAACACATCTTCTTCCATGTCACCCATATAAACTTACAAAGAATCATGGCATCTCACCTGTTGTTTAGCTGAAGTAGATTCCAAGGCAGGAAAGTAGATCTTTTGATTCCATGCTACTCTTCTTGTCCACTCCAGACAGAAACAAGAGGACCACCATGGTGGAAGACTTGGTGGTTCTCGTGCGAGGAGGGGCAAGCGAGTACATTACCACCTTGGCGCACAAGGAGCTGCCAACAACTGAACTGATGCGGGAATGGGGAGATGCTGTGCAGTACAACCCAGCAATCATCAGACTCAAGGTACCAGCAGCCACTGTGCCCACTCCACCTCTGTGTAGAACACGGGTTCTGAGAGTCTGCCGTGAACTGTGCATGGAATGTGGAGATTGTCAAGGCACAGGCAGCAATCTTGAGTTACTTGCATTATACTAGAAAATAGATGTGGGAATGACTGACTAGAACACAGCACGCCATGCCACCTAAAGTTCCCAAGCTCCCCACTTGGTCCACAAGCTTTTAAGGAAATTAGCCTCTGCCATGCTCTAAGAAGGTACTAGAGGCACACAAAGCCGTGACAAGATGGAAGAGATGCCTAGGAAGGACAGTAAGTCAGCAGCGTGCATACCCATCTCTTGGGATCGTGCAAGATGTGGTGGTGATAGCTAATGTATTTGAAGTACCTACTGAGTTCGCAACACTCTGAGAGGGAGTTAGGAATGTTATCTGGAGTAATGCTTCCGGCAGTCTGCATGTCAGATATGCCTGCCTTCTTCTGTGACATGCCAAGGGTCGGGAAGGCCATGTCCGTCCGTGGCTGCTCAAGAAATTGTTAGGTCTAGTCAAGAGAGTCTGTCTTCTTTGCCCCCATTATGGGCTTGGGGGATAGGAAAATAATGACTCTCACCACCCAACTCCCACACTAGGAGAGGCTTGCGATGGAGAATAAACTAAAGAGATGCTTGTTAAAACAGGCCTGTCACACACATCAGCAACGGTAGGTCCTTGCCTGTGGGGACATTTGCACAGTATCCCTGGCGTACCTTACATCACTCTCTTCTTGCTGGTGCCTGGACTGTCATTGATGGGCCATCGTCCACCCCCTGAGAGTTCTCTCGGCAGTCAAGGAGGGAAAATGGGGGACTGGACCTTGATGAGAGACTCTGCAGTCCTGACCCTGATGATTTTTCCAACAGGACCTGGATTTGTGTGTCAAATGCACAGCTCCATGGAACAAGAAGGTTGTCATTCACTTCTTGCCTGTGTATTTAGTCACTAGTGACACTCACAGCACAATCAATGATAATCATAAGCGATATGCTAGCCATGGGCTGCGGGCAGCTGGAGAGAAATTCAAGCTTGACTGATGCCGGGGTGACACTGGATGACATCACAGCCAGGTGTGAGAGAGAACAGGGAGTTCGGAGGAAAATAGGCTTCTGAATTTCTGTCCTGTATTGGGATATCTTATCTGATAGTTGTTAAAACTGAGACCTAAGGTGGATGGCTTGGTGACCGCGTGAGGCCGAATGTGCCTGTCTGGGCTAGGGACTGTCGAGGTCAAACTGGTTCTATCAAGCAGAGCACGCTGGAGGAGAGTGATTTAAGGAGCACAGCAGGAAAGAGGCACAGAAGGGCAGAAGACTTTGACGCACCTCTGTGCATCTGTCACCTGCTCTGCAAACATGCTCTTCCATCCCTGCTCCATGCGCTCTCTCTGGTCTCAGAAGCTGTAGGCTGCTTTCACATTATCTCAGAATAAGGCATCTCGACAGAGGCAGCTTTCCAGGAGGAGTGATGACTGATTTTTTTCAGGACAGCAGAGCCCACTGGATAAACAATTCCCGTGCCACTGCCTGGGTGTCATAAATTGTCCTTTGAGAAGACCTGAGATGAGATTTCTGCAGCTGCAAGGTATGCGAGCAAGAACTAGCTCGTGCTGTTTCCTGGTAAATACAGACAGGGAGAGGTGGCACCTTGTTAAAAGAAGAGTTAGGGATGGCAGTGGCTAAATAAAGATTTTTTTTTAGAACAAGAAAGATGGAAATTATGTTCAAGCTGCAAAAAATGAGCACGCCTGTAAAATAGAAAAATGGAAGTAAATTTGAGAATGCATTTGCTTTGTGACAACAATAAAATTCAAGAAAATGAGGAATTTATGAAATAAAAATAGAAGCTGAGCTGTTTAGACACTAATCAGATGAAAAGAACGTAGCTGGATGTGGGGAACCAGGAACGCTATGGCAGAATTAAAACCCACATTGGAAACTATAAAGAACAGAATTGACACTGCAGAAAATTGAGTCGGTGATGTGGAAGGCACTATAAAAATGCTCTTATAATGTGGAAACAAAAGACAACGAGATTAAAACAGTGATGGGAAAGAAAGATGATGGATAGAGAAAAGAAGTAGGAATCTAAGACACAGAGTCCTTCCTGAGCAAGCCACGAGATTAAATGTGTGCATATATCCATCAGGCATGGTAGAGAATCTGCCCTGCACTGACAATGCAGGATGAACACGGTGCTAAAACTTAAACAGAAGTACTGAAAACAAAACAAAACAATCCTACTGCCACACACCCTGCTGACATGTTTTCCTTGTAGGAACAATTGTATCCCCCAGGAGTAAAAAATCAAACGCCAGTGCCATTCCAACACGCAGCGTACCGGCGACCCTGGTCTTGAAAGGAAAAAGCTTGCCACCTGGTGAAATGCTTCTCAGTGGGTGAACTCCAAAGGCATTTTGAGACAAAACAAAAACGCAAAACCCATTGCCAGATTTAGCTGATGAAAATACAGAATAGCCAGCACTGAACTTCAGATAAAGAAGGAATGAACCTCTGGGTATACGCATCCCTTGTGTACTGCACAAAACAGAACATACTACTCTTCTTTATTTTTTCTTTCTTTCTTTTTGATTTTTCAAGACAGACTTTCTTTGTGTAGCGTTGGTGCCTGTCCAGGAACCGGAACTAGCTCTTGTAGACCAGGCTGGCTCAAATTCACAGAGATCTGCTTGCCTGTGCCTCCCGAGTGCTATGATTAAAGGCATGTGTTGCCACCGCCTGTCTTTTATTCTTGAATTACTCCTTATCTGACTTTTGAATGGAACTGGGTGTCTTGTATTTAACCAGTAAGCCTTATTCTTGGTCCGTCATCGGCATATGTTTCCGCACAGGTCAAGGTTGGAAGATGTTAGGGTTGAACTACAGCTGTTGAAGACATTGCCTTGCCTAGGGTAGAAGGAGAAAATATGAGTGGTGCTCACACCAAGGTCAGAATAGCCTAGGTCATACTGCAAAGGAACAACCATACCCCAGTGTCGTAGTTCAGTCTGAGTCAACTTCCCCATTACACACGCCCAAGAAGTATTGGGAAGAATGCCCCATCCAATAAGGTCATCCAAACACCCAGATACAGCTGATAAAGGCTCTGAAGAGTGCCGGAAGTCTTAAGTTACTTCACTCGGTGCTCCTGCTCACCTGTCGGTGGTCAGAAAAAGTCACACTTGAAGGCCCGCTTCTGAGGACCTGCAGCCCTACTGTGCACAGACTTTCCTCTGAAGACTGTAGCTCTACCATATGGAAACCTGCCTCTGAGAACCTACAGCCCTACTGTGCACAAAATTGCCTCTGAAGAGATGCTTCCCTACCCTATGTCAGCCTGATTTTGAAAAGCTACAGCTCTGTGTGCTTCTGCTAAGACGCAGCCCGACTATGTGCAGCCTGCTTGTGAGAGGTTATGTCCCGAAGGAGAGCTGAAATCTTGAATACGCAGTAGTAATGCTTTCAAGAGGCATATTCACTCCAAGGATTTTCATAAAGCAAAAGGAGATATAAAATGCGATGTGTTGACACTATTCCTCTAAAACCTCGTCGGCTAGGTGCTCAGAAGATAACCCAGCAGTAAATTTCACACTGTACAATCATGGAGACCTAAGTCCAGCCCCTCACCCCCAGAACCCTTATAAACAAAGCCAGGTGTGGTGGGCTGCCTTTGTAACACCAATGTGGAGAAGGCAAAGACAGGCAGACTGCTGGGCTCATTGGCCAGGCAGCCTAGCCTACTCCCTGGCTCCAGGCCAGTGAGACATTGCCTCAAAAGAACACAAGACGCATGGTTCCTGAACATCACCCAAGGCTGGCCTCTGGGCCCCATGTGCCCCACCACAAACACACACGTATACTACAAACAAGTTCTAGTTAGTAAATAGGCAGATAATTCACCAGTAATGCTGATGACTTACCACAAATAAGACCCTCAATTAGGAGAAGAATGGCACAGTTCATAAGGAGGGTATGATCTCTAGTCATAATGGACAGTCATAAGTTGGCTAATAAATATCCAAACTTTTAACCTCTCCCAATAAAAATAACATCATAGCGGTATTATTTTCACCTATCAAATTGACAACAATTTAAAGTCTGTGATACTCAAAGCATTGTGAGCACCGAGGGAGGCCTTTCGTGAGCTACGATGGCAATATGATTTGGCTTGAGTCTAGGAAGGCATTTTAAACCCGTATCTCCATACTATTAAAAATGTTGATGGTTTTGATCTAATGTTAATTTTTTTAACAAATATGTATAGAGACAAATCAGCTTAGGATAGTTGTAGTAGCATAAGCTAAAAGGGCAAAGGAATCAATTGGGAGCTAAAAAGCAGAGGAGCTAAATAACCAACCCATCTATGTGTCCTGAAGCTGCTGAAGTCACTTTGTCAACACAAACTGAGTCACACGGAGGGCCTCAGTTATTACAAGTGAAGAGATGAGGTATAAAATTGCATTTATGCGCTAAATTGGTATGATTTTCTAACTGTCCATAGGTATAAAAGTATATACTGTCCAACAGTCAACAATCCACAATGTTCAGAGTCCAAGGCCACCCTCAGTGGAGTAACACCTTTGTCAAGTTTTCTTAGCTTGTCTGTGCCACAGCTTTGTCAATTGTCACAAAGGCAAAAGCACAGGATTACCCAATCCTCAGACCACCGTGAAGACTTATGGGATGTGTGCGTGGTCCTGCTCCTCGTGATGACTGGCTGTGGTAATGAGTATTTGAAAATAACAGGGCACACTGCAGAGATTTGTGTGGACCTCGACAGAACCTCTCCAGCGTCACCTGTAAAGGGCTTGATGAGTAGAATGTCCTGAAGGGCGAGCGAGGCAGAGGCCTAAGTGACCATTGCAGTCAAGATGGAGTATCTAAGGGCAACGTGTGGGAGAAAGAGATAGAGGGAACAAGGGGAAGGGGAGGTCGGGTGGAAGGAGAAGGGAGACAGGAAAACGGGCAGTGGGCAAATAATGGGCACAGCCGTACTGACCTAACTGTAAAGGGCTGCCCCGAAGCCCCACAGGGGTTCCTGCTTCACCAACGCAAGCTGCCATAGCCTGCGGAGTTTGGGGAACACATGGGTGAGGCTAGTGATGGGGACCCCTGAGGCACTCCTATCAGGAATCATCCTAAACTAGTAGGGGAAATGCAGGCTTTGGACTTCAATTCCGATGGTAATGAGTCATGTATCTACCTGGGGCTTCCCCTCACCCAACAACTGCGCTAATCATCAACATCTCTCAAGAAACAGGCCCTTCTCTGAATCTCACCAGCTCCCAAGGTGCAAGGTATGTGGGAAGTTTATTCAGGTTTGGCTGCTGCCTAGGGCTGTGTGTCTTGGTAGGAAAACACCATGGTGGTTAAAGTGGGCCTTTCAAGGAGCTTGGAGCAAAAGCCAAAAGCTGACTGCAGAGAACCTTATCAGTGGTGTAAAGCAAGCGCCTCTCCCTTCACCCTCCCCCGCGTGTGACCAGCAGGCTGGACTCTCTGAAAACAGTCTCTGGATCAATTCATTGACCACAGACCGTTGAGACAATGGGACCTCCAAGGAGCCTTGCTTTGCCCACTGGGGCGAAGGTCAGCATCAGATGCATTAAGAAATGGAAGCAATTTTCTTCCCACTGGAGGCTTCTATTAGGCATGATTGCCTGCGTTTAGACAGACCCTAAACTCTCCAGGGCTGAATTAGGACAGGATCACCAACAAAATCTGGAGAGGAACCAGGCCCTGGAGCTGCATCCCTAACAGAGGAACAGAATACTGCAAAAACAGCAGTGTGGCCCTGGTTCTTCTCATGGGCAGAAGCCACAGATGCCACACCCACTGACGCCAGTGACCAGCCCCTGCAGGGGCTGCTTGTACTTTTCTAACCTCTGCCCTCTTCCCATGCCCGCTGCCACTGCCTCGCCCAGACCCACTGAATCTAGACCACTAGCCATCTTCTTTACCCTTAATCTGAGGCTGTGCCTAAAGCCAGAGAGAGCGACTCCAAGTCTCTCTCCCAGCCACCTTCCTGTCAAATCAGAGAAGAAAATGGAGGCTTCTCGTGAAAAGGTTTGACGATTATAAAGGAGCATTTGGGAAACAGAATGTTATCAAATGAATAGTATAGAGACCTCTGACGGAAGGGTCTTGGAGTCAGGCTTCCTGGAGTGAATGCTTGGATTATATGAGTGATTCCCATGAGGCTGGAAGGAAACGATGCCAGGACCACAGCCCTAAAGTATACCAAAGAGCTGTCGAAGATCACCTTCTGGGCACACCACCAAGACAGATGAGCGAGTCTCCCCAGTCCCCTCCTCTCACCTGCTCATCTCTGCTGGTTTGGTTCTTACTCTGTGAAACCACATGGGACAGATGCGCCTTGACGCACTGTGGGATCGTGTCCAGATAAACCTATCATGAATTGAAAATATCAAGGAAGAAATGCATTTGACACAGCTGACCTGCAGAACACAGCTTGGCAGCACTGTGGCCTGGGAGCTTCGGAAGTCTCATGACCCAGGGGCTGGCGGGGCCAGATCCCCTGACACTGGTGGCTGTGTAACACTCCCAGTAGAGCCTGCCACTAGCCGTGGAAGGTCACAGTACACTCCAACTAAATAGGAATCACTTTCTTGCCTTCCCAAGGTTGAGAGGTCCTACATCGAACCCATTTAAGTCAGAGACTGTCTATAAGCCTCCAGTGTACACCAGTGTCTGCCTCTGTCTCTAGCTTCAAGAAGTTCCTGGGAATAAAGATCCTCACATTAAAGTTATTTTAGGTTCACGCCTAGGCCTTAGTATTTCTTGCTCATTGATTTGAACTTGAACAAATGACCTTGCATCTCCCAAGTGGGGGAGGCAGAAAGACAGACATCTGACTACACCCTGTAGCGCCTCTCCTGTCCTATAGGAACCCTCCTGCATTTTCCATACCCGGCCCTCCCTGTCCTTCCCCTGTAGCTTTGCTTTGATCTCTAGTCAATGTATGTCTTGCCTCTTCTGCCCCAGGCTGAGCCCCTGTATGAGCTTGTGACAGCCACCGACTTTGCCTACTCCAGCACGGTAAAACAGAACATAAAGAAGGCACTAGAGGAATTCCAGGAGGAAGTCAGCTCCTGCCGCTGTGCTCCTTGCCAAGGCAATGGAGTCCCTGACCTGAAAGGTACCACCACCTCCTAGAACACTGGGGTCCTCTGTGGAAGGTATTGCCTGCAGGGAGCCTCATTCTGGGTCAACTGTTGCCTGCTTTTCACTTCCCGAGGAGTTGGAATGGTGGCAGGAAGGAGATTCTGCTTTGGCTGTCAGGGCACCAGTACTCTAGCCCCAGGGGCATCATGGGTAGCACTCAAATTTAGCTGATATTTGGAACTGTGAGCATGTGGTCTACCTTTAGGTCAAGTATTGATTTAGCCAAACCCTGGACAAAGAAGAGGGCCCAGGCAGACCCAAAGAAACCCTTTGTGAATGTCCTTGCCGGTATGAGGCGAGAGGATTTGAAGGTGGCATCATGGACAGACCAGTAGAACTCGATGACTAACTTCTAGGATCATGCCCAGGATCCTTACAGTGGGTGGGACAAAGTGAGAAGAGTGAGGTTGTCATATCAGGCTTGTTATAAAGATGACAAGATGGAAGAAGAGTCTGTTCCAGCACCCTAGACAGGAGAGCTGTTTGCTTACTCTCCAGCTCAGGGAGCCAACTGGAGTCAGGCAGGGCCCATATCAATAGAGCATGCCCAGAAGGTTCACAAAAGAAAACATGTTTGAGGGGAAGGAAATTCCAGGCCAGTAGTGGCACTAAGGCATGTATGCGGAGTTTTCCAGACAGTGGCTAAGAGACAGGGTGTGGCCCGCAGCTTCTTCCATCAGGTAAGCTTCCCTCCATAATAGTCACTTCACAGGAAGTTAGATCATCTCAGCAGCTCGGAGTTAGAGCCTAGCATCCCTGTAGTCTTTCTTGCAGTTCAAGAAAGTTAGAACTAGAAGCTGGTGGCCACTGGCTTGTAGAGCAGAGGCGAGGGACAGTATGGAGTCAGACATTCCCAGGGTCTATTCTGAGGAGATAATTTTCATGATGAGATGAGAGACACTCCAAGGGGACAGATTCCAGATCAGCATAGAGAAGCGCTTTCAAAGGTTCAGAACTTGCCAACGGTAGGTAGGGTGAGGCTTAAAGGGCGGGAAGCTCCCTAGAGGCAGTCACGCAGAAACTAGACAATTACTCGTGAGTGATGACTGGCTTCAGCGACTGCTAATGCATCATCCGATGCTGAGAGCTTATAAATGTGAGTCAAAGGTCAGCCAAGGAGCAATTTTCTCAACAGCACCATATAATTCTCATGATGGCAATGAACACCCCCCCCCATGAGGACCCCCAGAAAAGAAGCAGGTCTTGGTATTGTACCTGCATGCTACGTATGCCCCATCTACTGTCTGGTCCACATATCTACCTGATGGAAACGCAGTTGCTTGGGACTGAGCTCCTGAGTCCTGGTTTCACTCTTTCTCTCCCTGTTTTCCTCAGGCTCACGCTGTGATTGCATTTGCCCAGCTGGTTTCCAAGGCGTAGCCTGTGAGGTTACCAAACGGAAAGGTAATGAGTCTTCCAAAGTTGCTTGGATAAATAAACCCTGGGAGAATGTAGGGAATGACGGAAAAAGATTCAGAACAAGGTGGGGGTGTAGACCAGGAGACGGCCATTGTGGTGTTCAGGATCCTGTCTGGCTCCTTCAGGATTTTATAACTTCTCCTGCTGAGACTGCACCATGGTGTAGGGGCTGCTAATGTGTGACATTTCCAAGCCTCTTGGGTTGTTGTAGAAAGCTTATGTTCTTTTCGTATTATTCAACATTCAAAATCCAATGTGGGGGGTGTGTGTGTGTGTGTGTGTGTGTGTGTGTGTGTGTGTGTGTATGTGTGTGTTTCATCTGCAGAAATTCCTGTAACATACTGTAACATACCCTATCCCTCAGTGGAATTAGTCAATTCCTGCTGTAGATGCCCACATAATTTTGAAGTTATGTACACATATCCCCTTTCTCATTGTATCTCCTCACCTCCTTCTATAAGTAATGCCATATCCCATTGATTTCTGCACCTCCATGATTCAGGAACAGTTGTCCCTCAGTGATAGAGATAAATAGATAGATAGATAGATAGATAGATGGTAGATAGATAGATAGATAGATAGATAGATAGATAATTGATAGATGGTAGATAGATAGATAGATAGATAGATAGATAGATA
>NC_022016.1:72142002-72169329 GCF_000317375.1 Microtus ochrogaster
ATAGATAGATAGATAGATAGATAGATAGATAGATAGATAGATAGATAGATAGTCAGCTCTCGAATTCTTTGCCTACTTTGTCATCTAAGAACTATCAAGCTCACATTTCTCTCTTTTTTATTCTTTCCCATAGCTTTTTGGCGACAGCCTTAAAATGGGCATATCCCATCTAGTAAAGTAGTAGACATACTCTGTGCGCTTTGTTGCGGACTGGGCACCTTGGCTTGGTTCTTGATCTCGGCTTGAGTTCAGACTTCATCACCACCATTAATAACTCTGACTTGGACATGTGCTCTCTCTGCATCTGTGAAGTGGACACGATCCTATCTACTACCTCACAGAGCTGACTTAAGCTTAGATGAGGCATACGAGTCATTTAGAATGCTGACTGATACACTGGAAGAGCAAAACTAAGCACTAATTGCTTTGTTTGCAATTTACTATTTGTATTTTAGAGATAGAAAACAATTTGTTCTTTGCAATGACCCCATGAAGTCTACACTGGTGATATCCCCATTACGTACATAAAGATGGTGAAGATCAGCGGGTCACCGCTCGCAGTGAGAGCAGGAACCCAGATCCAGGTTAGCAGGTTGTGACTGACTGCACAGCCTTTGAACATGTCCTTCTACCTCAATGCTGGCTTTGCTCTCTCCTCCTGCACCTCAACCAGGTCCCAAAGAGTGACCTACTCCGAGCGTAGGGTCACATGGCCACAGTGTTTCTGTTTGGAGGAGACCTTGAAAACCATCCACGGTAGCCCTTGCATTTTGCACAGATCTGTCATAGGGAAGCGACTGGTTATTCAGCAGCCTCATCTGTGACCAAAGTCAGTCCTTCAGTGGACAACAAGCACAGTGATATTCACCCCATTTACATGCCACGTTCACAGTAGGTAACATATATGTCATAGCTCCACACATGAAAACCTGCCCAGTATCTTACAACTGTGAAGTGCTTTCTCTGGAAACCATCCATCCACCTGTTCCCCTCCCATTCTCACGTCTACCCATCCATCCATCCAGCCGTGCATGTCTCTGTCCACCCACCCACCTGTTCACTATCTGCCAACCCATCTATCTATCCATCAACATGTTTAGCCATCCATCCACCCACCTGCCCACCCACCCATCTATTTCCATATTCATGTGTTCATTCGCCCATCCATCCTCCCACCACTGATACATGCATCTCTGCACCTCCTCATCAACCCATCCATCTAGCCGCCCACCTATTCATCCTGCTACTCCCCAATATTTATTTTCAGAAGGCCTTTCGTAGGCCAGCCTAGGTGTTATGATTCACCAAAGCAGGTACAGTCCCTGTCATCACAGAGATTGTGATGTAACAAGGAAGAGCAATGCTACTTGAATTATTCCACAAACACACCTGAAGTTTCTATGCAATAACTGCTACAGGTGCTCTGAGAGCTTAAAATACAGGAAAGTGATGAAAATTAAGGATCCTGGGCTTCTGGGAAGAAATACATGTTTGCTGAGACCTGAGGGCTAATAGGATTGATAATGTCAATGGGAAAGGCAAGGGTACCCTGGAAAAGGAATAACTGTAGAATGTGCAAATACCCTGTGGTATCTCCCTTGTTTGAAAGGAAGATAGCAGAAAGTCAGCTTTCAAAAGCCTGTTGGCCCATTCACCGAACCCTACCCCACCTCCTAGAACAAGAGAAGTTATTAAGGACCAACTTGCACTCCTTGTCCTTCTTTCTTATAGATGTCCCCATTGACGGGAAGTGGAGTTGCTGGTCCAACTGGTCTGCGTGCTCTGGAGGACAGAAAACAAGACAAAGGCAGTGTAACAATCCACTCCCTCAGAAAGGAGGCAGGCCCTGTTCAGGCCCCGCTTCAGAAACGCTCAGCTGTTAGAGGAGGGAGCAGCCCCTGCTGGTGAGCCATGGTGAGCTCTGGGCCTCACAGATTCAGCCGGCTTCCCACACATCGGCTCCCACCCAGGGCTGCCACAACGAAAGGCAATGCCTCTGTCCTCCAAAGATTCTTGTTTGTTTGATGCATGCTAATTTCAATAAAAAGTGGGTTGAGCCAAACCCTAAGTTTTTGCAAGGTAAAGCATCATCGTAAACCTCCCTCTGCCTGCTCTGCACGCTTTTTACCCTCATATGGTCTAAGAGCCAGAAACTATCTTGGTCACCGTGTAGTGGCAAAGGTACATAGTAGGTGTCTAATAATGAAAGAGTAAATTGGTAAGAAGTTGTTCATCCCTCATCCCTTGATAAGCACACAGTCTTGTTCAGTAATAAAGATAGCTTGTCTCTGTGGAATGACTTCTATGTGCCCCCGATCCATTCCCATGACAACCTTGCAAGATAAATATATGGGAAACAGACTTGGGAAAATATAGCAACTTCTCCCAGGTCATATCATTAAATGGCAGAATTGTGCTGCAAATGAGGCTTCTAATTTTAAGTTCTTGAATAAAATGCAGCATAAAACTTTCTGTGTGTGCGCGTGCACGCACGCACACACGTGCATGTGTGTGTGTTCTCCTACATTTCATGTTCATTCCTAGCCTCTGCCTGCTGCCTTGTCAGGAGAGTGGCTTTGGGTTTCTTGGCTGCTTGATGTTCAGTAGAGGAAACAAAGCTTGTGGCAGCAGAGGCCATGGGGTAGATCTGGATGCTGATCACTAACAGAACATGGCTGGGAGCCAAGGGAGAACAATCTCCACTGCAGGAGAAAGGGTTTACAATGGAAAGAGAAGGACACAGTGGCTGGGAAATGTGTCGAGGGGCTGCTGGCTGTGGGGTAGGGTGCACTGAAGCCCCACCCTCCCTCCTTTGAGAGATTGCCTGTACATTCACATTGCTCACTGGACTTTTGTGCAAATACTATTTGGGGAATAGAAGCTTGATGATCTCAATAGGGTGGTGACTGATGTTCAGGTTACCAATATCTTCTTTTAAATAGTAACTGATTAAGCTTCATGTTTCTGATACATTCCCGCTTTTCATCACTCTGCTTGCCCATGGACATATCTCCCCGACTGAGGAACTTCAGGTGAGTTTCTTAAAATAAAATGGGTTGGGGGAAAAAAAGCAGTTTACTAAAGGTAAATTGATTCCTCGGATTCATTTGCAATCAACTGTCTTCAGCCAAGGCTCTTGTTTCTCATCTGCCACAGCTGGATTTGGTACTGGGTCCCGAGAGCTGAGCCCATCCATTTCTCCAGTCTGGCCTGGCCAGCTAGATCCAGTAGTCAATAGGAAACTGGGAAGGGGCTGAGGACTCACTGCCTGAGGCGGTGGCAGACAGCATGGCAGTTCTGTCTGCCTCCTTACATCCCTCGTCCCCTGCAATCGAACTGACGGGTCTGGGCCCTTGTTTAGCTTAATATTATTGCTTTGCTGTCTGCTGTTATTTCAACAGGATAATGCAATAATGTTTTATCTCTTTCATTATACGGAGGCCGTATAATTTTCTTGAGTTATAATCTATCTTCTTTTAGGATTCCCCCGAGACAGGGAAGAACCACTCTGTCTTTGGTTGACGGGAGGCTCCCAGGAAGCTGACAGTCGCACATCGAAGCAGGCACCGCCAAATTAAATTCTGGATCTCAATCACAGCCACCACTTCTAATGGGAAATTTGAGTTGATTATGGAGATGACAGCCCAGGTTCACGTTTATTGCATTTAGCAGAAATTGTTTATCCTATTAAATGTGGTCTTGAAGGAGAGACAATTGAATTGTGAAGCACCGCTGAATACCCGGGTGATGCCCAGGAACTGCTAAACTGTGTAATAATTATATTCTTATTTGTGGGCTGAACTTCCCCACGTGGCTCTTTCTGCAAACAAATGCACTTAGGAGGAGGTTGAAACATAATGTAAGAATTAAACAAAATAAATGCAAACTGTGCTCTTGGCGTCTTGGCAACTGTGGCTCACCCAGGTATACCTGTGCCAAGCCCAAGCAGTGTGGTTCAGCAGTGGCCCTGAACTGCGCGTACAAGTACAGCCCAAGGAGCCTGTGTGTGAGAGATGTTCGCATCCAAGAGGAGGGACTTTAAAAGGCCGTGAGCTCCACTGCACTCTGAATGCCAGGGTAGGAGGCTTTCCCAAGTGACCTTGGGCTAATAGCATAACTTCTGTGGGGATAATCACTGTTATAATTACTTTAACAATAGTAATAATAATAATAATAGCTGCCAATTACAGTGTTTTCCAGTTTATGAAGTCTTTAACCTGAATCATCCGTTTAATTTTTATTTGAGTTTAATGGGGTAGAATTTCTGCAAGCAGCAGATGATGGAGGGAGTTTCAGGTGGAATCCGGATTCTTACCAAGACTGCAGCAAGCAAGAGGTGGTGCGGGGCCAGGAGGGAGCTCCAGCAGGCTGGACCACGGGCGGAGAAGGGCCACCTCTGTCTTAAAAAGAAGACACTGAAGCCAGGCGGTGGCAGTGGCACAAGCCTTTAATCCCAGCGCTTGAGAGGCAGAGACAGGTGGATCTCTGTGAGTTCAAGGCCAGCCTGATCTACGGAGCAAGTTCGGAGCTCCAGGACAGCCAGAGCTAAACAGAGAGACTCTGTCCTGAGAAACAAAATGAGCAAGAACAAGACACCTCGCTTCTCAAGCATTTATAGTAGATCTGTTGGGAAAGAGTATACCTGGTACAGAAAACCTTTAGCAACACTCCACCCCAAGTACCCTCATCGATGGAGAAATATCCATAGAACCTTACACACAGCAGCACGAACTTATCCTGTTCAACTCACCTGTCAGACTCCACCCCAGATTACGCCTTTAATTTTTGGTGGTGGTGTGTAGCTGTGCATGTGTATTTGTACCTGTGCATGGCATGTAATTGTAAGGTGTTTTCAAATGTCTGTCACTTTTTTTTATGATAGGATCTGTCATTTGATCTAGAACTCAGGTTTTGGCTAGACTGGCTGATCTGGCTGACCAGCAAGTCCCCCCGAACCCTCCTGTCTCTGTCTACCTCTGACCCAAGTCAGCACCGGGGTTGCAGATGTATTTCACTATACCCAGTTTTCACGTGTGTTCTGGTAACTCACATTACCTCCTGAGCCATTGCCAGCTCTCAGTTTGTCTCCAAGCTGAACTAAGCCCACATGCAACCTAACGGGGGAGAGGGGGGATGCTGTTTGTTAGCTCTTGGATACACCCTGTTTGGTGAGTGCAAGCCTTTCCTCTCTGAATGCCCTGCCTTCAGAGCCAGTCAGATTCATACCCTGAGGCATTCAGATGCCCAAGTGTCTGTTCATGGAGACAGAGGCATGACATCACATCCCTTAGCAGAGCTAGCGATATTGTGAGGAGAGGCTGCATAGCAGAACATGCCACAAACATATTCTGAAGCCAGTGCTGATACCTTAGGCTGGGCTCAGTGACAGATGGCTCTGTGGCCTTGAGCAAGTTCCTTTATCCCCTCATGTGAAGAAGGACAGGGCACACATCTCCTTCTGGGACAACATAGGTATCATGTGGACCCCTGGATCCAGAAGAGGCCCTGGGCCTGGTAAGCACTCTTTTCTTAAATATGTCACTGTCATGGTCATTTTCAGGGATTCTCAAACTATCACCAAGAACCCAGGTTGTTGGTTTTCATGTACAACTGCTTTAAAGACGTTTCAGGATAAAACCCTCTTCAATACGTGAGAATTAAAGGATGCAAAATTGCTCAACTCCTGGGGACATCTTAATACAGGACATGGAGGGCTTTTCTCTCCCAAGCCCTGGGTCATTAAGGGAAATGTAACAGCACAATAACGAATATTTGCAGACATCATTATCAGTGACGAAGAACGCCACATACCTAATCCAGGCTTAATCCTCTCTGTAGCTGCAAGAGGCGGATTTATTGTCTGCCTGTGACAGGTGACAGGACAGTCTCAGAGAGACTGAGTGACTTCCCTGAGACCACACAGCTCCACACACAGCTCCACAGCCATCCAAGGCTGATGTGGCTGTCCTGCATAGCCTTCCATTACAAGTGAAGCAGGCCCAGAATTGACACAGGGCCATCACCGATATACCCACCTGCACAGAGTGAGGACCCTGGCCTGCCACTCCTCAGAATACAAACCAAATGGCTTTGGGAGGTCTTTGTGGCAGACAGAAGACCATTTTCTTTACCCACATTATGTATCCTCTCTTCCTTAGTGTCCTTCATGCAGGTGGCACAGCGTGGCAGTTTTCAACATGGCAGAAACAAAGGAAAAACATCACCCATGAGGGTTTGGCACAAGGCGGTTACCAAACTGGCTTCCTATGCTTCGGTGCTACAAAGCACCCTGCCCGTTTTCTGCCTCTTTTTACTTTCCTGCCAGTTGCTTCTTGGAACATAGAGATGCATTTTATAGAGAGAAAAGAGAAAAGAAACTATGTCCCCATGTGCAGAGGGGAATTCTTGGAGGATTTTCAGCAGGAGTCAAGTGTCTGGCCTGACATTGGCCTTGAAGCAGGAGTAGGCACAGAGCCCGGGCACTCCCGTTATCGCCCCAGCGGCGGCCACCAGTTATCTCAAGTCCACACCTTGCAGCCCCAGGTGTCCCTCCATCCATCACTGGCCATTGTCTGGGATCCACTCTGCTTTCCTCCCCACCTCCTGCCCAATGGCCCCTTGTTAATAATCCAGTTTGTTCACATCCTGGAAACGATCTGATCCTGGCCCCTTTCATCCCGAACACCATCCATCCATCAAATGCTGGCTCCACACGACTTGGTTAGGAAAATGAGAGTGGGGGAGGGGGCCAAATACCAGATAAAACTTCTCAGTGTTATCTCTAAAGAAATAGAATGGATAAATAGATCTGTCGGACATGTATCATACCACCTGACAGCCAAGTCTATTTGTTAAAAACAGGCTAGGATGGGAGGATTTAGCTCACATTTTAAGCTGTTAATACAGGAAGGAGACATATTTTTCTTTATCTCTCCAGGGGAAGAGGGAAATCGCAAGGCCACGAATAAGGGACTTTTAATTTGATTTGATAGACTTCCACTAAGGTGGAAAGGGGTAAGCTTGCTCTTCAATTTGTGCCTCCGGGATGCTATGGACTTGGCTGTCCTCTGATGTTTTATGAAGGTCACGGGATCCAGGAATCCTGCTCACAGTCTTGCTTTGAGTCACTTTCTTACAAGTTGCTACAGTCAAACATGAAGGCCTTGCTAGTCTTGGCCTTTGGTACCAAAGGTTAAGGGGAGACTGGAGGGGTGTATCTTAGTCATTGGGGTTCTAAGAGCCAAGAAGACATAAGAAATCCCTGTCTGTCGTGGAAGTAGCTGGATGGGGCAGACAGGCAGGCTATGGGGATAGGACATGGACCATGTAGGAGGACAGTCATGCAGGGACATACACCGGATGGACTGTGTAACCATAGGAATAGCTGGGTTGACTTTCTTGGAAAGGAACCTAAGTCATGCCCCAGAAAATGATGGGAGGAAAGAGGAGTTGTGGTCAGAGGTAGGTAGACAGGAAGACTAACCACAGAGGACTCTGCACATCATACCAGAGATACTAGGTTCTGGAGCAATGGGTTTAAGGGTATCTGAAGAAGACAATGAGGGTACAGTGGTCTACGGGCCTTAGATCAGAGAACCTACCGTGAAAGCAACCTTTATGATCATAGAGCAGAGAAATCCCGGAAAGGTGGAGAGGAAAGGCTCGGAGATGCAGCCCTTGCCATTCCCAGAAAGGACAGGACCACACGTGAGGCTCACACTCACTATCCCCAGCTTGTGAAGGACATGCGCCACCCCAGAGCTAGCAGAACACCCATGGGCTGCTAGTTGTGTGACTGCACTGTCGCCGGGGCTCAGTGCGCCTCTTCCTGGGACATGTACCACTTTTCTGACCTTCAGTCTTTCAGGGCTCCGCTGCCTGACCGTCTTTCAGCTGCCGTCCCTGATTCCTAGACTAGACTCTATTTATGGATCCCTGGGCTTCCTCCTGGTCAGGGACCATTGCCATTTCCCGTAGGCCTCCTCTGTTAGACTCTAAGTCCTTGTACTGGTGGGTCTGTGCACTCAGGAGTGGTCTCTGCAGCAGATACCTCTGGAAGTTAGGCTAACACTTTCTTTTCTTTTTTTCCTATTTCTCTTTCCTTTTAAAATTTATTTTTATTAGTAGTATGATTTTTGTTGTTAGATTAGGTTTTCTGGAGGCAAGAACCACTAGCCAAGGAGTGTAAGCTGGAGAATGCCTGGAATAAACTGTCCCAAGTCTTACAGAGGAACATAACCCTCACAGCTTTATTTGTATGTGTGTGTATGATTGTATTGATTAATCTATTTTCTTCTTAAAGTATTAGATTATGTGGTACTGTGTTATAGAAGAACATTTTCATGCATGCATGTATAGGATATCAAAACCCAATATGGACAAGTTCAAGAGAACCACCATATACGGACTACCCAAGCATGCTTCAGCATTGCCAGGGTATAAATTTCTTTCAAATTTTCACAGGATATTAAGCATATTCCTCCCACATATGCCCCCCCTTTTCCCCCCTCCTCTCTCATTAGTTCTCTTTGTTCCCCTAGATAATTTTATGTCTACACTTGGATTTGTTTTCTTATTTGTGTGTGTTCACCACATGCACACAGTGCCCACAGAAGCCAGAAGAGGGCATCAGATCCCCTGTAGCTGGAGTTGTGGGCGGTTGTGAGTCTCCTAAAGTGGATGCTGGGAACCAAATTTGGATCCTCTGGAAGAGCAATAAGTACTCCTAACAACTCCAGCCCCTCACTTCTACCTTCAAGTCATACATACAAACATGACGTGATGTATCTACTTACAACCCAGGAACTGTCAATAGCAGAAATCTGGCTTTTGAGACTGACTGAATTTAATTATTATGATTTTTTGCTGCTGCATCCATTTTCTTCCAGTAACATAATTTCATTCTTTAGGGCTGGAAAGATCATTTTCTTTATGCATGCCTCTGTTTTTCAACACTTTGGTGGGTTCTACAATGATGCTATTGTAATTACAACTATTGTAACCAATTAAGTTTATTTATATTAGTGACCTCTTTCAAACTTCAGGCCCTCACAATGTTAAGACAATAAACTTGTATTATTATAAAAAAACATAGATTTTCTTTGAGACAGTAACTGCTCCTACCCTTAGCTGGTCTTGAGCTTGCCCCTACTTCTCCTGTGCCTGCATGCTCAGTTTATATAGTCTGGTGATTTGAATAACAATAGCACCCATAGGCTCACATATTTGAACACTTAGTGCAAAAGACTTTTTGAAAGGATTGATCTAGTGGGTGTGGCCTTATTGAAGTAGGTGTGACCTGGTGGTGTAGGTGTGGCCTTTTTTGAGGAAGTTAAGTCACTGAGGGTGGGCTTTGTGGTTTCAGAAGCCCAGGCCAGAGCCAGTGACTCTCTCTCTCTCTCTCTCTCTCTCTCTCTCTCTCTCTCTCTCTCTCTCTCGTTCCCCTGTAGATCCAGATGCAGAATTCTCAGCTGCCTTCTGCCTGCATGCCACTATGTTGCCTGCCGTGACAACAATGAGCTAAATCTCTCTCTGAAATGGTAAGCCAGGCCCCAATTAATTGCTTTCCTTTTCTGAGTAGCCCTGGTCACAGTGTCTCTTCCCAGCAATAGAACACCAACGAAGACATGGAGTGCTAAGGCAAGCACTCTATTAACTGAGCCCCATTCCCAGCCCTAGCCTGCCTGTTTCTGAAGTGGAAGGGTAACAGTGGAGCCTGCCTTCGGGGCAGTGGAATGCCTTTCTCTTAGCTGGTATCCCCATCTCTTCCTTGGGAAGCAAGCAGCTTCTCCGAGGCAGCCCTCGTTTCTGAGTCCCTCCGAGTCCTTTTTCTCCTCCCCCTTAAAGGCTTATTAGCTCAGCTGAGCTTCATAGAGTGCAGACTCTTTAGATCTTCCTCACAGAGAAAAAAAGGAAGACCCCTCTCTCTTAACACCTTCCTCTATGTCGTTAATTTGCTTTTCAAAAGACACATTGTCAAGCTGAAGAGTATAACCTTAAACTGTGTGTTTACACCCCATGCCCTGTAAAACCTGGGGTGATCAATCTCCTGAAAGGACCCAGGGGAAATGTACTGGGAGAGGCAGGTGTTTTGAGGGAGTCAACCACTGCAGTGGAAGGAGAGGCTGATGTAGTAAAAGGTCAGTCACAGCTCCCTTGTTTATCTGGTTTTGGTTTTTGTTTGGTTGGTTGGTTTCTCTGTGTAGCGTGCCAGGATTAAAGGCGTGGGCCACCACTGCCTGGCTTATTTTAATTCCTAAAACTGCTGGGGAAAGAGTTCTGTGTTTAGCTGGTGATCTGGCCTCACGTGTGATCCTTTAGTCTCTTCCTGCGAAGCTTCCCTCCTGCTCCCAGGCTTACTACAGTGAGCCCTGACAAGGCTCCTCCCTGCTTCATCTCCTCCCCTTCCCTGAGCATCACAAGCTGGCCTGTCGAGCCCTCCAATGGCAGATAGTGTAGAGCCGGGGAGCAGGGGGAGCAAGTGCTTGAAGCAGTGCATGAAATATCTGGCCCACAGCTCTGACCCATGAGACGTCGTTTCCTTACCTGGGACCTAGACCTCACAAACAAACCTTGAGAGGGCCTTTTTAAGCCTACATAAAATAGCAGAGATCAAGTTTTCCGGCCCCTGACCCTCTGCGTACCACACACCCCATTCCTTGTGGGCATATAATGACCCTTCCCTCTCCGTGGTGGTCAGCCTTGCCTGCACATGGAATTGCCAAGGGAATATTGAAAACTGCTGATGGCTGGCTCCTGCCCCCGGTGGTTCAGACTTAATTGGTCTGGGATGCAGCTTGTGGACATCAGGGTTTATGAAATTCCCCAGGTGATTCTTATGCGCAGCCAAGGTTGGGAGCTTCAGAATGACTGTTTAGAGCAAGATTGAAAGTCCTCGTCAATTGCCCACTCGGCCTCTTCCACTTCCCAGTCCCTCGCTAGTGTGTAGCTGCTGCTAATCACCAAATCGTGAGTGTGAGCTAATTATGGATGTAAGCTAATTTTAAAGGGGGAAAAGCACACAACAACATGACGGAAAGCAAGAACAGAGCCTTTTTTTCATTCTTTCGGGGGAAAGAACGGAGTTTATTTAGGCAAGCCTCTGAACCACATGTTTTATCAACATGGGAATAACAATCATGATGCTAATAACTCTGTGATGGCCTCCTACACCTGATTTTATTTTTGCTGTCTTTTCCACTCTCCACCCCCAGCACATACACACCTGCAAGTGCCCCCCTACTCCCCGCTGCCATGGTCTTTCTCCCCTTCAAGCTTTGTCTCAGGCCGGATTTCTTTTTCACAATTCTCTTCGCAGATAGTCCATGGACACGTCCTTCCAGGTCCAGTAGAACCCGCGCTGCCTCGGCTACACACTGCGGGAAGATGCCGTCTCCCGCTTGTTCTCCTGCCTTCATGTGTGAGCTACATACGTTGATGCTACCCATTCATCTCCAGCAGCCCAAGGGTTTCCTCGTTTTTCATGGGTACAGTCGGTCCTCTGTTTCTGAAGGCTTCATAGCTATGAAATCTACCAACTTTGAAGAGAAGGCAAGGTTAAGCCTGGGATGTTGGCTTGGCTAGTCTTTCATCTTAACACATTTTGGAAGAGGGAACTTCGGTCGAGAAAATGCCCCCACCAGCTTGGCCTTGTGAGCAAAGTCTGTAGCGTATTTATTAAATTAGTGATTGATGGAGGAGGGGCGGTTCATTGCAGGTATTGCCATCCCTGGGCAGGTGGTCCTGGGTGGTTTAAGAAGACAGGCTGAGGAAGGCATGAGGAGGAAGTCAGTAAGCAGCATACCTCCATGGGTCTCTGCTTCAGCCTTCCTGCCCTAACTTGCCTTCGTGATGGATTGTGAGTGGGACATGTAAGATGAAATCATCCCTTTTTCCCCAAGTTGCTATTGCCCACGGTGTTTCACCACAGCAGTAGAAACCTGAACTAATGCAGCTGGCAAAGGGTTTCAGGTGCATGGGAACTGCGAGCTGGCTGGTGGGATGGGTTCTTCTCCGGAAGGGCAGGGACTTTACAGAATGACCCTTCCAAGTCCCCCTGCAGCTCTGGGAGGTTGCCCAGTGCAGACCTCACTGTAAACTGGTCTGCTCACTCATCCCAGTGACTGCTGCTGACTGGACCCCTGTGATCTGCAGTGCACAGCCTTAGCATCGGAAGATACTGTGCCAAATGAAACCAGCCCAGTTTCTGCCTCTGGATAGGATTGCTTCTGGGGAGAAGACAGATTAGAGGGTCAGGGGAGAGGTGATGGGGTCTGAATGATGTTGGAGTCTCTCTAAATCCCTCCTGGAAATTCTCTACCTGGTGTGGCATGAGGAGGCTGAACTTTGAGGGGTGACTGAGTCATGAAGGCAAAGTTCTCATGACCAGGACTAGTAAAGCCCTTTAGGGAGGTCCCAGAGACTCCCTAGCCCTCCACCATGTGAGCACACAACAAAGGGGCATATATAAAGTGGAGCACAGCCTCCTGAGACCCTAGACCTGATGGGACCTTGATCTTGCAGCTTATGCCCCCCCCCCCCAGAAACAAGAGTGACAATTTCTGATGTGTCTAAACCACAGCTGGCTTATCTAGTAAGATAGAAAGGTGGCTCTGAGAAGTATGGGGGTGACAACCCCCCTGAAACAGAGAGGCAGCTTTGAAACCAGTTCATTGGTAGAGGCTGAGAATCATGAGGTTCATATGAGAAAAAGATGTATGAGTGTATGAAGAAGATGGTCTTTGTTGGCTTGCATTCCCTTGGAACAGCAATTCGCTGTCTTCCCAGGCTACATCCAGAGATACTCAGCAGGCCCGGGTCTGTGTGCTCTTCCCTGGGCATGGGGCGCCTCCATTCTGGGGTGCAGGGTTGTTGCACTGTCTCCTCCTTTCCTGGGTACCCGCTCTGCATTCTGACCAGGAGCTCCAGCAGCTCCAGCGGCCATCTGCTTTGACTCCTGCAGGAAAATGTGCCAGAGGAGGAAGAGGTTAGGGCAGGAGGAGCAGCTGGCTGAGGGTGTCGGGCAGGAGGTCACCTGATAGCTCCAGAATGCTCTGCAGTCCCTCCTTGGGGAAATGCCCTGGGTAGCCAAGCAAGACCTCTGTGCTTGCTGCCTCGCGGTTCATTTGAAACTCTGGACAGAGTGAGGAGAGGCCACTTGGGAGCCCATCTCATGAAATTGGAATCCACGGTTGCATGAAAGACGGATGGCAGGGCAAGGCGGGAAGCATGCTTCTCTGGGGACATGAGGCCAAGTCACTGGAGGGTGTAAGGAACTAGAACTATGGCCACTCTGCAGCTCCAAGGCAGAGAGATAGCTAGAGGTCTCTGGAGCAGATTGTTGAGGCTCTGTATGTGAGTTTCGAAGCAAACCCATTGGAGTCTGGCAATGGGTCCTGGGATATGACAGATTGCCTGTACGAAACTTCCAAATGCTTGCAGTGAGTGTGGAATCTAGAAACCAAGCGCCCAGGGTTGCTGGCTCCACTGGCTACGTCCCTGCAAGTCCCTCTCCCTCAGGAAGGCTAAGGTTTTGACTCTACAAGAAGTACAGACTAAACTAATGAGAGTTGCTCATCATTTTCTATCAGTACTTCTTTTTCCTAAATTAAATCTTCCATGAACCCCACATCTAATTCAGATGAAAGCAGAGCAATTCTGTTGAAGCGAGGGTGACTATTGGGCTCACCCTCCTCCCCTGGGGCAAGCCCTAGCCTCCCATGGCTCCTCAGATCTCACTGGGATCATCATTGGATGAGATTATCTCCAAGTCCCTTGCAGCAATGTAATTATACTCCCTGATGGGGCAGCCACAGCAGGATTCACGGTCTTGTTTCTCCAACCTCTGTGATGCTGACCCTGATGGCAAAGGTTTGCTGGGAATACTCCCAGGGACTCTAATGGGTTTCTGTGAATGCTGACAGATTTCTCTGCCTTAGTTTTCCTTGCCAGCTTAAGCTCTGTCAGTCTGAAAGTTGAGTGAGATGGCCATGAGGCCACCAGATGTCCACACCCTGCTTGGAGGGGTACTGAAGCTCGCGGCAATGCTGACAGCTAGCTGAATGGAAGAGGAATGAATGCAGAAAGATTGAGACCGTGGCTATAACCCCCCGTCCTCTACCCTCACCCAGATCACAGCCCACAGCGTGGTTCAGCAGAACTGTCTGACCTTTGCCCTGCGAGAGATGTGTCTAAGTGACCCGTCTTCCCTTTATCTCTCTGCTGTGTGGACCAGGCCCTAGAAAAGGAATAATTAGAACGGCCAAGACAGAATCACAAGCGTGTCTTGAAGTCAGGCCTGACTGAAATCCACAACTGGTTAGCCCACGCTTGCTCCCCACTCCCTTAAGTGATTGTGACTGAGATGTCTCTATTCTCATTCAAAACTTTGGGAACACTATGACATGAGACGGACTCAATAGTAAACATTAAGTCAAGACCGTGGGTCCTGGCATTAGCCTCCCATGGTCCAGCTCTCTATTCCTACCTTCTCCAGTCACATGACCTTCAGCAAGTTATCCAACCTTCCTCCTGGCCCAGGCTCCTTCAGTAAATGATACTAACAAGAGCATTTATCTCCGAAGGCTCTTGTGGGGACAATTAGGCTCACACACAGGATGTGCCGCTATGATGCTGGCTTGGAATGAAGGGTCATTATGTCTGTCAAGTGGCCCTTGGTCCCTTTGAGAAAGTTGTCTGACTGAAGGGGCTGCAACCTAGCGCATACCCTGCTGGTGAAATCAGAAGGGTCCCTGCACTCTGGAGCTGGGTTGTCTCAGGTTGGAGTATCTTTCTCTCCCCCCCCCCCACTAATTCACTAATTCCCAAATAGTTAGGCAGTGGCTTTCTCCGACTCGCAGGAGGAAACAGTGCAAGAACCTTGAAGCTGGTAGTTAATGGTGGTAGTTTTTATTCTCTGTACCCACATTTCTCAAATTTGGGCTTTCCCTCAATCTCCTGGTCTGGAGAAGAGGCAGAAGTTTGAGATCTAAACTGTTCTTGAGCAGAGAAGGGGCCACCCCAAGTATGCTCTGTCCACAGCATCTGGAATGCAACAGCCTCTTCCTTCTGCTTGCTGACATGGAATCAGCTGTTTTAATCTTCAGCATGGCACGTGAGGACTATACTGATATAATTTCATTTTATAGCATGTGCTTACATGAATATCACTAACACTTAATTCAAAGGTATGTTTGACCTTGGAGCTGTGCTTCCTCCTGGAGATTCTCTCCAAACGCAGGAATGATAGCCCGCCATTTATCTCATCTCAAGACAAGATCATCTAGGCTGTTACCTCTGACTAGTAAGGAAATTGCTGTTTGGGGTTCTTCCCAGCCAAGGGGAGTTGGATTATTTCCAGCTTCTGACTAGCATCTCTTCCTCATGTTGTCCTTTCCTCGCCTAAGTCAGAAGCTCAGAGACTCTTAGGTGGAGGCCTCCAAGAGGCAACCTTACCATCTCATCCATGACTTCCTGGACGGTCATACCCTTCCCTCCATATGTGCCACGGTGGATCTGGAAGGAAGTCCTCCCGCATTGCCAGCATCCCTCTGCTGCACTAGTCCTGAGCTTTGATTTCAATGGCCATGCAGAACACATCTCATCCCTTCCTGCATGATAGTTCCTAGGAGCCCTGTCCTTTCTGAGTCTTCTCTGTGCCAACAATCTCCAGTCTTCCCCACATTTCCTCTTATATCATAGTGTCCCCACTTCGCTTCAGCAACATCTGATGAACTACGTGGAAATGAGCGGAGCTCCTGGCACATCAGAAGACTCACAATTCTAGCTCGTTACTTCTGTGAACAGAACCCTTTACTCTGGGACAGATGTGTCATGCTGAGTCAAAGGCCTGCATGCTTTGTTTATTGTCTACATATGGCTGTTCAGCCAATGGCTCCTACCCTCCCACTCTGTGCTTCCACGTGTCGTTATGGACACACTACCTCGTGATTTCTCCATCCAGACTGCCTCTGTTCTATGTACATGTTCTTCTATGATAGCCAAATGAAACTGATGTATGCATTGCTTTTGCCACCCGTACACTCTGCCTTCATTCTAGGCACCATATGAAAGCAGCTTTGTATGGCTGTTAAGCTGGAAACTTAGGTACTAATACATGCATTGATACTATTGGAGCTTGCCAGGCCTCCATAGGTCTGTAATCCCTGCTTTTTAAGAAACTGAGGTGGGAGGTCACAGGTTCAAGGTCTACCTGGACAACTTAGTGAAGTCCTGTCTCAGGAAAAAGAAAACTGGAGCATAAACCACCATAGAACAGTTGCCCTGTGCCTGAGCTCCTCTCCCCAGCCAGAGAGAGACAGAGACAGAGAGACAGAGACAGAGAGAGATTAGATTTCAAAAGAGATTTAGACAGAACCAGTTGAGACCCCAAGAAAGAAGTGTTTAACCAGTGGTTTATGAAATATAAGGGATTCATGTCCAGGGTCCCCCCGACTTCATCCTAATAGGAGAGAGTTTTACTCCTGTTGATGAATTTCTTCCATAATGCTGGTTAATGATTTGATTTATGCCAAAGTTATACACTCCAGGACCCCATTGGCCCCAATTTTGTATCTAGTAGTAACTCCTTACGTAAGTTATCTCTCCAAAAGACACATTTGACTCCCAGCTTTCAATACCTGTGAACAAAACCTTATTTGAAAATTTGGTCTTTGCTGTGAAAAATCCCATTAAGAAAAAGCCACCTGGATTAGGCTGGGGCCTAACCCAATGACCTGTATTCTTACAGAGAGAAAAGCTGAGAGAGGGGGCAAGGGAGAACAATCATATGACTATGGAGGCAGAGATTGGAGTGAGGTATCTACGACCAGGCAACTCCAAGATTTGCTGCCAGCCACTAGAAGTGATAAGAGCCGTGGGGAATATCCTGCCCAGAGGCTCCAGAGGCCCTATGCCTTGTGTCTCTACCAGCAAACCTGGACAGCAAACCTTGATAGCAGGGAGAAAATGGAAGAAGGATTAAATATAGGACGTGAGCTATAAAACTCTTGGCTGTGGACTCTTAGGGTAATCAAAGAGAGGACCTACGAAAAGAGGCTAAAATACCAAAGGTTCCTTCTGCACTGGCCCCTCAGATCCAGGCCAGGCTGAGGCAGGGTGGAGTGCATGAGTCTTACCCTCCAGCCCCATCTTCTCACAGGCAGCGCCTTGCCGACCCCGGCTGCACTGACACTTGCAGTTCGTGCCCTGGAGTATGGCCTCCCCGTTGTTGAAGCAGGGCCCACAGCGGCAGGCATTGAATTCCATCAGATACTGGTCCAAGGCCCGGCGCAGGTTCTGCCGTTTGGTCTCCAGAGGCCCCAGGTTTGTGTGCCGCAGGAGCTCATGGATGGGCTGCATCTGCAGGTACAAGAAGAACTCAGGGATTCTCCTTTGGCTCTGCCCACCTTCTCAGAGCTCAAGGACTGGCTGCGAGGCTTCTAGAAAGCCTGCTGCAGAGGCAGATCCTCACCGCCATTCTCTGGAATGGCACTAAGCATGTCATCTCAAAGATGAGGAACTGGGGGCTCAGAGTGTGCGTGTGACCAGCTCACTATCACATGAGCAGTAAGTGCAAGAACCATTCTGAACATGGATCCAAATAGTGCCAAAACTGATGCTCTCTATACGTCAGAGTAAGAAGAGCACCCAGCAGCCACCTTAGCCAAATCACTTCTTGCTTCCAGAACTTGAGGAAGACAAAACCATGTAATGGGTTGGTTTCTACGTAGCCGTGTGTTTTCTAATGGTTCTGTCTGTCCCCCTTTAACACAGGCATTGATACAGGGACTTTTGTTGCCTTTGGAAGCAGATCCCTTAGTGATGCAAGCCCAGTGGTTTGTGGGTGGATGAGCATCCTTTCCAAGTGAGGTCACCAGCGTTTCCCTGTCTCCATTCTGTTGACTGGAATGAAGAATGTGCTGATAGGAGCATGTTGGACTGTGAGCGACAGGCTCTTAAACAGCATCACTGGACTCTGCACGCTAGATGCCAGCAACACCCTTGTCCTGAAAACCAAACCCATCTTATGCCATTACTAAATGCCCTAAGTGCAAAACTGTCTTGGGCTGAGAAGCGATAGGACCAGTAGAAAGAGGACATCATTCTCCTGCTTCCTGCTATGGGGTCTTTGTCATGTGACCCACCGTACCTCCCTTCTGCATCTGAAAAAGAAATGGGAATTATCACCTTGCCTTCTGGTTTTCCTGTGAGGACCCAGGGAGATGACATGTGACACGGTTTTGTCACCTAGAGGAGTGAGGTCAGTGCTGCTTGCTGCCTAGCTGTATGGCTGAGAGGTTCAGTTTTCCTTCTAAGCCTAGGGACGTTGCCTGCTCTCCAGAATCCTCAGGACACAATGTAGGAGCAAGAGTAAGAAAACAGTGTAAGAGAGAGACTAACATACAGCAACATACCAGTCTTATTAGAAATGGCATTAGCAAAAAAGCAGACCATGCTAGGGACAAGCGCGTGAGGTGTTTGCTGTGTGAGCTTGCAGACCTGAGTTAGAATCCCTAACACCTTAAAGATCTAGGCACAGCAGTCAACTCCTGTATGTAACTTCAGCACCGGGAGGCAGAGACAAGATTAGCCTGGGGACTCACTGCCAGTCATCACCAAGAGGCAAGTCTTGTGATCCTTTCTCAAAAAGTAAGGTAAGAGCAACCGAGGAAGACACTTGCCGTTGACCTTTGACCTCTAATACATTTTCAAGGATGAGTGCGGCCCCCACACAACAGCGGGCAGGGAGTGTATTCTGTTCTTCCAACTGCATTGCCTCTGGTTGTCCTTAGCACTGCCCTTGCAATGCTATGTATTTGAAGAAGGTCTACAATGAAAGTTTTCTCCAGGGCTCTAGTTTTACCAGGGAGCAACCTGAGGCCCCAACAGGAGAAGCAATTTGCCCAGGTCAGATAGAGCTGCCCTGGTCAGTCAGAAGTCAAGGACAGGCACTTCACAGAACTTTGATGGGTTCCTGGAAATGTTGGCAGAATGACTCATGGCAAACAGACCTCAGTAAGTGGTCAGAGGCCATTGCAGGGACCTACAGACAGGGGAAGCAAAGGTTGGCTGGAGCCCCAGCCAAAAGATAATCACTAACTGGGAGATCAGGGAACTGGACCCGTTGTGAGGATGTGAGTATGAAAAGGGCTGCCCAGGGTCCTGATTAAAGAAAACTTTTGGTTCCAGTTACCTGGAAAGCCCCACCGGACAACTTCCCCTTAACCTTGAAGCAGACTCAAGTCCCTCCCCTCTTATCATGACCCTCAGGAAATGTTCTTGGGGAAGGTTGGTGTTTTTTTTTTAGGAAGAGAGAGGGATAAAGAAGAAAGGATACTAGAATTTCAGAGCTTAAAATGTACTAGCAATGATCTTATCCAATTTATAGATAAGCAGAGTCAGAGAGACAAGCAATGAAGCAACATAACATAAGCTAATGCATACTTAACACAATGTATATAATACAGAATAATACAATATGACCCAAGAATTCACTCAGTCTAAGTACCAGCTATGAATAAATAGTTACTGCTGATACCATTTCTACTTTGGGTTTCTAATAATTCCTAACTGGTTTGCTTAATCTGTGATCTATCCATCCATCCATCCATTATCCATCCATTCATCATCTATCTATCCATCCATGCGTCATCTGTCCATCCATTTATCTGTCATCCATATCATCTATCCATCCATTCCATCCATCATTATCTATCTATCTATCTATCTATCTATCTATCTATCTATCTATCATATATCTATCTATCTAATCTATCTATCATCTATCTACCTATCATCTATCTATCTAATCTATCTATCTAATCTACCTGTCTGTCTATCAATCTATCTCCTCTCTGTCTCCCTCTCCACCCTCTTTTTAAAGCATAAAACTGGCTTTATTTCACTACTCTAAAACCTGTCTGTGATTTAGTGTGCTGACATACATGTCTCAGGGAGTAGTGAAAGTTGTCAAGCCGTGATGGATATTAAAGAGTTAATAGGACATGGCTGTCATTTGCTTGCTACAAGCTTTTATGCTAGTCCATTAGTTCTGGGGATCCGTTTTCTCATCTAAGATTTCCTGAGTAGCCCCTTCTTCAACTTTATAATCTAGCATTCTTTGTTATGTAATTCACAGTGGGCTAACAGAGAAGGAATAGACCAAGGTGACACCTGGAAGCGGGGATGAGCCATGATCCGAACCCTGAGTGCCTCTCTCCAAAGAGAGTCTCAATCGTCAAATTGGGCCCTGCTCTCCCCTTGGAACTTCTGCTCAAGGTAAAACCAAGTCCACATCTTGACTGTGAAAGCTTACACCACACACCACACCACACACACACACACACACACACACACACACACACACCACATTCCCCTGACATCAATTTTACAGTTTTTGCCCAAATCCACTAATACCTTGATGATAGCAGTTTTCAGCCCCTCTGTGAATGACAGGCACATGAAAGTGGTCCCTTATTGGAGAAGAAACGAAATCAAGGTTAATCCATCTGACCTTCCTTCTTCCCAGAGAATGGATGTTAAAATGGTTTTAGGGTTAACTGTCGTGATGTCTTAGAAGTGTCTGTAGACATAATATCTCTGTGTTTAAATACTACATGCGGAAAATGGGCACAGATAGGGAGATAAGAATTGGGACAACGATAATACTTTTCTTAGAAGTTTGAACTCAGAACTGTTTTGGAAGGGCCGTCTTGACAGCTAGTGGAAGCCAGTTTGTAAGGAGAAGAACAAAGCCAGTTGTTTTTTTAAACTTTGTTGGCATGTCAGGCCGGAGGACTCTTAGCTGAGGGGCTTGTGTGTCCCCTGTAGGTTGTTTAGCAGGATTCCTGGTTTCTTTCTTTAAGTCCTTGTCACATTGCCTAGTACGGACCTGGCACATGGCCATTTTTCCCCTGGGCAACAAAAGCACCCTACATCATGGTTAAGAATCAGTAATCTTTTTTTTTTTCCTCCTAGACAAGGTTTCTTTGTCTAGCCTTGACTGTCCTGGAACTAGCTCTGTAGATCAGGCTAGCTTTGAACTCACAGAGATCCACCTGCCTCTGCCTCCTGAGCACTCACATTCAAGGCATGCCCCCCCCACTGTCCAACTAAGAATCAGTGTTTTAAAGAAGGTGCTAAGGCAGAGGCGAATGAGAACTGAACACACAGTCCATGAGCCTGCCACATAGGCACTATCTGGCAACTCATTTAGTGGCTTAAGCAAGTCATTTAGTTTTTTTCTGGACCTGATTCCTAATCTGTTCAATATTTGTTGACTGCTCTTTTAATGAAAACATGGCATTCTGAAGAACGGACTATCATTCAGCTGTTAGAAATTTACAGGGAGATGGATGCATGTGCAATCACAGTAGTAAGAGAGGCGACGCCTCCCCAAAGCCTGCTCCCCTCATATACAGATCCCGGCCATTGATGTAGATCCATGTACATGTAAACAGCTGTGGTTGCAGGTCAAACCCTCAGGCAACCAAGAGAAGATAATACTCGGTGATGAGAAAGGACTCATGGGTAGTTAAAGGAATATAAAGCTAAGCTTCATCGAGTTTTCATGGTGGATGTATGGATTCAACTCTCCATGTACTGAAGTAGCAAGAACCAGTCTTGCATCGCCATAGAATCTGTGATAGAAGCCACCACGCGCTCTTCCTTTGAGGGAGCAACTGGGAGAATTGGTTGTTCGTTTGCATTCGGTTGACCATGAGCACAATAGGAATTAAACATGACTAGCTACCAAATACTTTTGTCATACTGACCTACTTATAAAAAGTCATTTTTTTTTCATATTTGTCATGGTAGAAGGAATGCTACAACTTGAAACCTTCTGTTTAAAGCCACATCCAATCATTCTGTTATAGTGCTACTTATCATGTAAACTGTCTTGCTACTCATATAAAGGACAGTTTTTTAGTAACCTTTATAGCCTCCTAATGTACCAGATGTAATTTTTAAATTAGTTTGTGCAATAATGCAAGTTGGGGTCTCGTGTCCAGCCCTGCAGAGCTTCTGGGATTGCCTTGGTCACCTGGACCCCAAACAGACAGTAAGTTTCTCACCTCAACTGTCCTGTGGGTCTGATCTAATGCCACATCTTCCCTCCAGGCAGGTTTGGGCAAGGGCACCAGTTCAGTGTGCCGTTACATTTAATCTTGTTCTTTGATAGGCTCATAATAAGAAATATGAAATGATCTGGTTGGCTTCACTTTCATTCCTTATAGACGTAGGGTTTCTTCAACTGCGAAAAGACTTACCTCAAAATCGATAACAACAGGGTTATACTTTAATGATCTCCCCCAGGACCGGTACATGATGATACTCCTATCTTCTGTCAAGACACTGCCCGAGTCAGAACTGCCACCTCGCACCCGCGAAATGATGTCCTCTACTGCCGAGTTCTTATTCTTTTTATCTGTCAAGAGGAAGGCAGAGTTAGCTTTTCTCTCCCAAACCAGAGGACTGCTGGTTAAGTTCTACTGATGAGATTTTTTAGTAGTGTTCATCAGCTCTCCTTAGAACTAGACCCATTCTTCTACGGGATCCAATAGCCAGCAGGATGGGGTAGACAGAAACTGCATCCTCTGAGTGGAGCAGACCTGGAGAAGCCAAGCCAACCCAACCCAATGTGGACTTATCAGACTGGAAAGCTCGGTGGGTCAGGGGTTTATCCAGTGCCTGTTTGTTCTTGAATTCTCTCCCCACCATCTCTCCAACTCTCCTTCTTCCCCCCCTTCCTCACTCTCTCCTCTGCTTTGTTCTTGCTCTTTCTCCCTACCAAACATTGCAGAGGCTATGGCAGATGTCACTGTCGCACTCAGTGAAGACACTGAGAAGCAAGCAGCCGGACAGGCTAGTCAGGAAGGAAAAGGAGTTGGTGACAAAGCATTTGCTAGGTCAAGGAGAGAGGTCGAGAGGTTATCAGAAATGGAGCTATTTGGTTTAATACCCAAGGCGTAAATAACCTAAGCGGGGGGGGGGGGTTATAACTTAAGCCCATTTGGTATGCACTTTGCCTGCCTCATCATGCACTGATTTCATGCTTCTTAGGTTCTCTGTCCTGCACCAGAAAAGATTTTGATTTGTATTTGACAGTTGAGTGAGTGAATGTAAAAATCACCCACACTGATGTGTTCAAGAGATGTTGACTATCCATTCGCATCCTCTCACTACTCATCGTTTCTTGAACCTGGACTTGGGAGTCATAATCTCTTCTCATGAGGACTTTGCCTACTCCCTCTGCACCATTCCCTGGTGAAATGAGAACAGGTCCTACCTAAGTATCCCTTTTCACCCCATTCCTTGTTGGGGTCTTTGTCGAACCCTTGAAATCTGGGAAGGATTCTTAGACTATTGAGTATTTTTGAGATAGCTTTAGTGCAAGCAGGTGGACCCAAAGCAGACATTATACACTGGCCATGGTTTGGGGCTACTTAGCATCTGCAGTGTGAGAGAAATGGAATCAGCTGGGAAAGACAATCGTTTACATGGATTGAGTGTCCCAAGAAAAGACTGGCTTCTCTTTAGGGGAGACCCACTGATAAATACTTGCCAGTATTAGCAGCTCCAGATTTCTCACAGGTTTGTCCTGATAACCCTCCATCAACGGTGAAATGGTCCCCAAACTCCAGGCCCAAGGAACCTCCAATGCAATACCCAATGTCTTTCGCGGTCACACCTACAGTAGGAAGACAGAAACCAAGTCCTCAGCCTTGGAGTGATCGAAATGACAAGTGCATGGCGCAGCCGGCTCAGGCTGGGGAGACCTTCCTCTGGCTTTAGAGGCGTCTTCACTTTTCTCTCCTGGGCGGCCATCCAAATGCCTGTAGAAACGAGGCAGCCCCGGCGCTGCCCATACGAGTTGCTCTAGACTCGCAATCTGTTTTTTTCCTCTTTGTCATTCTCTTCGGAGTCTCCTTGGAGCATTGGTTCCAGAGCATGCACCTCCCTCCAAGCCTGGTCTTCACCCCTCTTCACACAGGATATCCCTCACTATAAGGGCCCTCTTCCCTCCCACTTCACCCTGTCTGAACCCCACCCAAGCTCCTGTTCAAACACTTTACTTCAGGAAGTATTTTAGGAGCACAATGCCCCTCTCTCTCATTTGTCACTGTTTTTTTTTATGCAGGAGCTCAGTCTTTTTTTTTTTTTCCCAGAACAAATGGTTGGTAATTGAAAGAAAAAAAGTGAACATCATGACCGTGTGGGGAGGGGATGGAAGAAAAGGTTTACAACTTCAATCCCAGGTCACCCTCCGTGAACTCTGCCAAGGACCCCATCCCACTAACCTCAGCTTCTCGTTTATGGAAGGCACAGATTGCTCCCCCTTAAGTCTGTAAGAGCTGAAGTGCTCTGTGACACTCTGACTGTCGGTTTCTGTACACCTCTGGAGCTGGATGGAGTGCCTGGAGCAGGAGACACTCTGAGCAACCCACTTAGCACCAAGTAGAGGGCTTCTTCTGCCATTTCCACCGAAGCACTTCTCATTTTTAATGCACAACTAATTGAGGAAGATTTAGCATATTTAATTGTTTTGATTAAAAAATGCTTCAACAGTGATAAACAAAAGTGGATGAAAAGAATCCACAGCCAGAAGCCAGAGTGATTGCTTCCGTGAATGACAGAGTGCTGTGGGATTAACGACGTCATTGCCTGATGAGTAGGACTCGAAAGGGCTGGGGAGTGACCGTGCTCTTGAAGGACCTGCAGATACGGTGCCATGAAGCGCGGGAGAAGGGAATTCGAGCTTGGTTTGAGCTGTGAGACTTGACTGCAGTGGCTTTGGCTTCTGAGGACCTCAAAGAGTAGAGTACCAGACAGTAAGGGAAGGGACGGGACTCAGAGACTCATAGAATCGAGAGCTAGCGAGCCTTCAGACACCCAGCCTACAGTTCTATGTATAGTTGAGATACTTATGGCTCATAAAGGTTAATTAGCTCACCTAAGGCCATGCGACTGCAGGCCCGGAAGCTGAGATTCACGGGGATCGCTGTCTGGCCCTGAAGCCTGCAGCATTGCCACTATCCCCAGTCACTGAGTCAGACTTAAGCATCCTGTTCTCTGAGAGAGAAACTGAGTAGGCACCTGCTGTGTACCATCCCGGCACATCACATGCTGGCAATATAGCCATCTTGAGTTCAAACTCCGTGGGCTGGATGTGAATCTGATTAGCTGAAGTCCTGTCCTTATAAGGCTAGCAGGGGCGAGGCAAGGACCAGCAGATGACAAATCTATATCAGCTCTGCAATGCCACAGAGCTGATGAGACGGACCTTAACAGAAGTCGTGAGAGATGCTACAAACAGGTAGCCACATAGAGCCCGCTGGGACACCAAGGACAACAAGCTGGGTCAGGTTGAGAAGCTTAAACCTGCATCCGAATGCAGGAACAGAAACCAATATTGGAAGCAAGGACACAGATCCCAGGAGATGGATGTAAAGGGTACAGAGGCTCAGTGGGAAGAACACAGTAGGTTTGGAGTTGGTGTGGAGGACCAGTGTGGTCTAGACAGGTGTCCTGATCTGTAGAACACCCTGCCAATGTTCTAGACCTGTTCCGCCCACCCAGGTTCCACAGGATGTCTTTGACTTTGGTCAAGTCAAACTAGACTTGCTTGAAGCTCTTGAATTCTTAACTCTGGGGTTCATGGCCCCACACCTGACTGTGTGGATTAAGTGTAGACTCCTAGGCCCCATTTCCTTTCATTCTGAGTCTGGATTTTTGTGAAATCAGAAATCTGTGCTTTAAGCAAGGGTCTTGGATGATTCTCAGGTGGTGAAGTCCAGGACAAGTGGAACACTGTGGTTCCACAGAAGATGTCTGGTAGCTTACTGGAGAGCCGTGGCACATACTGGTTCAGTCAGTGCCCCTACCATGGCCTTGGAAATGGACACAGCCGTCACCCGTATCTCATTTACTCAAGTAAGAACTAGGAAAGCCAAGAGTTAATACCAACCACACAGGTACCCCCGAGGAATATGGGGATCCGAACAGATAAGGTCTAAACTTCAGTACTACTCCCAGTTTATCAGGGTGATGAAGCCAGATGAAAATGATAACCAGAAAAATAAAGATATAATCTCAGATTCCCCTCCCAGGCTAGAAAAAAAATCAGAATCCAATAAAAACATTTTCCTTCCATAAACCTTACTTAACCATTAAAATTCCTGAAAGAGGACAGAGATCCTGCAACTTATGACAATGGATGGCCCCTGAGGACATTATACCACACGTAGGAAATGAGTCTCAGAAGGACAAGGGCTTCGTGCTTTTCCTTACGTGAGGTATCTAAAGTAGTGCAACCCATTGGATTAAAGGGGATCCTAACAGATGCCAGATGTGGAAAGATGGGGGAAGGGAGAGTTGCTAATCAATAAACATGAAATCTCTGTTATGAGGTCTCTTATCCAACACTCCTCCTCTAGTTAATAACACAATATTATGAGCTTACAACACCAAGAGGGTGCATGTTCTTATGGCGATAAATGCTTTTGTCGTGTGTGTGTGTATGTTTATGTGTATAAAGGCCCAAAGTTGATGCCAAGAAATTTAGGGAGTCTTCATGGGTCTATCTTTGAGGCTGGGTTTATCTCAATCAAACCCAGAGCTCACTGATATGGTGGGCTAATTAGTATTAGTTTTTGTTTTGTTTTGTTGTCAACTTGACATAAGCTGGGGTCACCTAGGAAGAGGGAACTTCTTATTTTTAAAAGTTATTAAGTGAATAACTAAATAAGTAACTTTTGACACAGGGCTCACTATGTAGCCCTGGCTGTCCTGCAAGTCCCTATGTAGACTAGACTGTCCTCAGACTCAGAGAACCACCAGACTCTGCCCCCAAGTGCTGAGACTAAAGGTGTGTGTCACTATGCCTGGCCCAGGAAGAGAGACCTCAACTGGGAGGATGCCTCCATCAGATTGGCCTGGAGGCAGGTCTGTAGGGTGTTTTCTTGATGAATAATGGATGGGGGAGGGCCCAGCCTACATTGGGTGTACCACCCAGGGAAGGTGTTCCTGGGCGGTATAAGAATGCTCTCTGAATAAGCAGTGACAAGCAAGCCAGTAAGTAGTATCCTTCCATAGACTCTGCTTCAGTTCCTGCCTCCAGATTCCTGCCCTGACTTCCTTTCCTATGGACTAATGTGGAATTGTAAGCCAGGATGATTTTGATTATGGTCTTTATTACAGATGCAATCATTTTATGTAATAGAAAGCAAACTAAGGATAGATAGATAGATAGATAGATAGATAGATAGATAGATAGATAGATAGATAGATAGATAGATAGATAGATAGATGATAGATAGATGATAGATA
>NC_022016.1:72169429-72179602 GCF_000317375.1 Microtus ochrogaster
TAGATAGATAGATAGATAGATAGATGATAGATAGAGAGACAGATAGACAGATAGACAGACAGACAGACAGACAGATAGATAGATATGGCAAGGCCTTCATCAGGCAGGCTGTCATGGTCACTAGCATTTACTTGGGTTCTGGGAATCCTGGGGAATCTGTGCTCCGGTTCTCTTGCTTCTGCAGCAAGCACTTTAGCGGCTGAGCCACTTTCAAAGCCCTAACCTTTGGAACAGGGAATGTTTATCTGAGAGAGTGTGAGTAATATCTCTATCAGACAACTCTCTGTGGGGGCACATGCTGAGTGAGGGACCCCAGGGGATTGGAAAAGGATTGTGTGTGTGAAAAGGGGAGGGTACGGGATAAGAACTAGCATCAGATGAACGGAGACTTCCTAAAGGTGGCTTTAGGCTCCACCAGAGAGATTCATCCTGTTGATCAAAAGCCAAGCAGAGATGAACTGACTCAGAGGGCAGAGAGAGCCCACCATGAAAAGGACCAATCAGGGGCTGCCTGCCTGCCTGCCTGCCTGCCTGCCAATGGAGGTGCGGGGTCAGTAGGGAGGAGAGAAGAGTGGAAGACCAGAGGTCTCCTGAGGTCTTTTTGCACTGAAATTCTGAAATGTGAAGATCACACAAAAATGCTTCAAAAAAGCATTGGGGGCAACTTTGATAAGCACATAACGCTGTTTGGCCGCACACACGGCATCTTTGGAATAGAGGGGACCAAGGACGGTGAGTATGGGGAGACAGGTAAAGAGACATAAAGGAGGGCTCTGATGCAGTGCTGAAGGCCTGAACAGGCTTCCTTGGGGATCAAAGGAGGGTGCTGGATGCAGGTGGGACAGGCAGCACTCGGCGACAAAATGTAGGCTACAGAGACAGAGGGAGAGCACGGAGGGCTCATGTTCCCAGCAACAGGACCGTCCTCGGAAAGGCTGACCTAAACTCTAGAGTGAAAAGGTGGGAATGGCCCCAAGGGTTCCAACTCACTCTAGTCTGGTGCCAAGAAGGGCTGCTTTAATGTCTGCTTGGCAGCCCAGGGGCTCAAACAATATGTCTCTGGCCACCACATCTGCTGTCTGCTTTCCTATTTGGCATGGCTGTGGTACAGGAGTGAGGGCAGTCCTCTCGCAGCTCTGTGAGAAGTGCAGGATCAGCAGGGCTCTGAGGGAGAAGCAGGCCGCTTGACTTCTGGGGTGCCAGAACACAGAGAGTCTCTGTCACTGCTCAGATTAAAGGCATCAAGGGGAAAACAGATAGGTGTGATGCATTATTTATCTCTTTTGCAGCAAGCAACTACCACTCAGGTGACTGTGATCTCTCCACTGTGTTGCTTCGCGACACCGGTTGCCTGCAAAAACAGCCTCTCCCAAGGGAAAAGGGAATCTTAGCCACGATTCCGGCTGTTGCAGTGGGAAAGATCATTGGTTAGTTTGTGGCTGGACTGGTTGAGACAGGTTGGCTAACTCACCTGCCTTCTCCAAGCTTCCATTATTCTGTTTAAACTCATGTGCCTCGCCAACCAGCTGACGGACGCAAGTGCTGTATTGCTGTATGCCTTGCATGTGTTACTCCTTGTGGCCAGAAAGCCCTTCTGTCTCTTTTGTTGAGCCTTTTGGGATCTTCTCCAGCTAGCCTTTCCCCCCACTCCCTAGGGATCTCTACAATACTTCTGTGCTCCCCACCCCCAGGACTTGTATTTAGCATACCCTAGGAATTTTTTCTTTTTTGTCCTTTTTTTTTTTTTTCTATTAGACTGGAAGTCATCATGAGGTTAAGAAAAGTTCAGCACAGATTCTGGCATGTTCCAAGCCCCCAGGAATGTTCAGGTACCAGCTTGTCGTACCATTCCTAGATGACAGCACTAAAACATGTAGGGAGTCATGGGCGCCTTGGAGAAGTCATTTGTTTTCTTTTAAAGGAAGATAAAAACCAGAGCTTCGTATGAATCATGATTAAGTCTCCGTAGTTGATGAAGGGTTGTCGTCTGTTTGATGTCATCAGCAGGGAGGGTTTGGTCCTATATGAGCTTACTAGAAAAGGGTTAGTCTGCTGGCTGAGAGTGTAAATCTGAAGCCATTAGCTGATAGTGAGCTGCTAAGATTTTACCCTCAGTTCCCCTATCTTTAAAATGGGAGCAGTGGTTTCTGTTAGTGAATGCCAGAAAACAGCATCCAGCAGTGCAATGATGTACTCAATATACCTTGGCTAATATGGCTGGCTCACTCGCCCCAGGCTCCATAACTAGCAAACTCATGAATCAGGTCTCCGAAAGCTAGACAAGTTGACCCAAATCCACAAGTGTCAATGTTGTTGTTGCCAGTGGCTATGCAGAGAAGCACTCATCACATGTCACCAGGATCAGTGATGTCCCCCCACAAAGAGCTGTGCAAGGGTTGCCTTCCAGCGATGTCCCCTTAACACAAGGACACTCAGAGAATGGCAGCCATGTAGTGCCCTGACGGTGGCCATATTAGGACCGCAGCCCAGCCTTCTGCTTCCAGTGCTCTGATTTTGCATGATGGCATTGGCCATGACAAGGAGCAGCATGTGGGAGGCCAGGCTCTGAAATGGTGTCTACATGAACTGGAATCCATCTCTGACTGGTGCCTGTCTGGACAGCTGTTTGACATCACTCTGCTTCAGTTTGTCTACCTAGAAGGTGGCTTTAGTACGGCCTCTTCATGGGACTTTGATGACAATTCAATGTCTTAATCCGTGCCATATTAGCTGCTCACAGAAGTTTCATTAAGGGCCAAACACTGCCACTTACTGCTCTTGGGGGAAAAACTGCAGGCTGCACGGAGCCTCTGGATTCCCGATTCTCAACATGGAAAATGTGAAACCGGAAGAGGCCGGGGAATCTGTGATAACAACAGGTTCTCATTATCAGTGCTTAAATAGTATAATCTGCTGAGACATGGGTGAGGGCAACCAGGAGAAGCAAACCCGGATTATAGGTAAGTACATATCCAAGGAGGCTAGCCCAAGGTACCAAAGCCTATGCTCTCTATGCCACGCTATATTGCCTGCAAAGCTAAGAGTGGGAAGAATTATGATACACCTCAGATTTTTCTCCTTTAAGATATTTTCAACGATATTAGAAGTGGAAATTCAAAATCAAGACAAAGTCGGAAGGATAGTACTGGGTGTCTCTCAGTTCCATGGGTATGCAAATGACTTAAGGGGAATGGGGACAGAGCCAAGACACCAGGAGTCTGTCAGTCAATCAATACCATCCATCACCATGAAATCTGGTTGTCATGGTAACTGGGGATAAAGCCTGGAGCTTGTTAGAATCCAGCAACTGTCTGTTCAGGGTGACTGGTTGGTTAGCGGGGAACAGCAAAAGACCTGCTGGGCCCTTCCATACTGCTTAGCTATGAATATAGAACTCTTCACAATCAAGTCTTGGTCTAGCTCACCCTCCCCACTATCTAATGGGCCTGAGACCTTTTAGGAAAACACTCAACTCTGCAGAGCATAAGGAAAGCTACAGAGAATGTATGCCAAGTAAAGGATTTGGACCCACCCTCCGCTGGGGTTCAGCCTGCATCCTCACACAGGACTCTGTAAATTTACCAATAACGGGATGCCAATAGAAAAAGGTACTACAATAGAGCAACACATATACCTAAGTCCAAAGGCTACCAAAGCTCTTAAAGACAGGTATGTGGCCTGGCCCAGAAATGGAGACATTGAATGATTGCTTAGAAATTCCAATATAAGCCAGGCAGAGACCTAAAGATGAGCGAGCATCAGACGGGTGGGAAAAGGGTAAGAGGGAGCACAGAATCCCAAGGAGAATGTAAGCATGCTCAGGGTTGAGTACACGTCTCAGTACAGAATAGCAACCTGGATGGAGGTTCAGTGAAATCTGGACATAGCCATTACTCCCAGCATCGGGGACCTTTCAGGTTAGTGTTCATCTTTTCATGACTCTTGCAGCTGGCTATCCTCTCTAGCTTTTGAGGCTAACACTGATGTCATTGCCTAGGTACTGTTATCATAACTCTACCTGACACCACACAGAAGCAAGCACAAGGCCTCCTCCACAGAGCCTAGCGATGGAGTGAGCCTGGACACTGGCCTTCTAACATCCACCCTCCTCCTTACTCCGGCCACTCCCCTGCAACTCCCTGAAAAGGCATAGGAAAAGTGGCTTGGTCTCCCCTTTGAGCTTGGCCTGTGTCTCTTTCTATTCAAGAACGGTGTTCTTAGATACCTCCAACTAACAGCACATTTCTCTAGGGCAGGGATCTGCATGCCACACCTCTGCATACCCGAAATCATGGCTGCTCAGTGCAGATTTACAGCGTATGTGGCTGTCCCGGGGCCTCCAGATTGCTCACAAAGGATTTAGGGATGGCTCATAGTCTATAACTGTGAGACATATAGATATAGATATGTATGTATATTGCAAAGATATAATATATATATATATATATATTATTGATTGCTTCTGTGGAGAACCCCAAGATACTTTCTGCTGCCTCTCTTGTGGCTGTTGATGATTTCTCCCATTATTTAGAGTGCTTTGGTACATGTTCATAATCAATGGAAGACACATATACATACATAATTTTTAATACTCTTTTGACTCTATAAAAGTAAGAAATATATTTTACATTAAGACCTCACAAGTAAGCCGGGTGGTGGTGGCGCATGCCTTTAATCCCAGCACTTGGGAGGCAGAGGCAGGCGGATCTCTGTGAGTTCGAGGCCAGCCTGGTCTAAAAGAGCTAGTTCCAGGACAGGAACCAAAAGCTACGGAGAAACCCTGTCTCGAAAAAAAAAAAAAAGACCTCACAAGTAAAAAAGACATTTTAAATTGTGATCCCGCAGCTACACATTCAGCTAAATAAAGTTTCAGTATTAATTACATTTTGAGCGATGCACTCATATTCTGCATCTTACCTTATTTTAGTGTGTTATGCGTGATTTAAGGCTGGTCATGATCCACTGAATTTCTTTGACAATCTACTAATAAACTATATTCTGTGGTCTGGAGAAACTGAGGCTACAATATCCTGAGACTTTATAGTACTGTTGAATGGAGTGAGGACGGCCCTGGCTCTTTGGCCTGCCAGGGAATCTTTTTCCTCCTACTGGGTGGCCTTGTCCAGCATTAATCAGGATTTATGCTTAGTCTTACCACATCTTGTTTACCATGTTTCAGTTGATATCCCTGTTCTGAAAGGAAACACAGGAGCGGTAGGTCTTGGGGAGAAGGGAAATGAGGAAGGAGAGAATTCTGTGGCTGAGATATATTGTATCAGAGAGTATCAGAGAAGAATAAATTTTTTAAAAATTGAGATTTCCAAGATTGACACCTAATTCCAGTGACTGACACACACACACACACATCTTTGAGATAGATGCTTGATACTGAGAAAAATATTTGACATTGCTAAACCTTAGTCCTTTGTAAATTATATATTTTATTATCCTTTTCACAAACGTCTCTTTATTAAGTGAAATAGGGAATTTATTTTTAATTTTTTGAGACAGGGTTTCTCTGTAGGCCTAGTTATCTTGGAACTCACTGTAGACCAGGCTGGCCTCAAACTTAGAGATTCATCTGCCTCTGCTTCCCAAGTGTTGAGCTTAAAGGTATGAGCCACCTCTGACCAGTCAAAATAGTGAATTTTAAGTTATTAGCCCAGTGTCAGCCTCCTAGCAAATGCCAGTAACTGTTGGTTGGTCTCACCATCACATTTATGGTGATGAATAGCATCAGAATGAATAGGAGAATGTACTTATGTATGGGAAAGGGCTCCATATTCGGCAAAGACACAGACTCTAACTCAGAAGACCTCAGATCAACACTGAGTCACGTTACAGGGTTTACTTAAGCTCTTTAAGCCTTGGCCTTCTCTCTAAAAATTAGAGGAAATAATAACATAATTCCTCATGAAACTATTACAAAGATTAATTTGAATACCAGATATGATTGTGTGTTTGCTTTACAAATATTAGATGTTGCTGCATGTAAATATATTTTATTAAAATCAAATACTTTGACTGATTCTAAGTACTGCGAATGAGAAATCTAAATCATTAGTCACTTTGGGTGGCAACTCATTTAGCTGCCCACAAAGTAAATCATCCGTGACTGTAATCAGGTGATTATAACAAAGAAAAACCCACTCTCTTCTATGAACCCCCCGATGAGTAGGAGTACTTATTAATCATGTTGGTATCTGGACAGTGCCTCCCGTGTTAAGCGTGTTTAACAAATGTTTATTTAATGGAGAGCTAAAGGAATGACTGAAGAAAGAAAGCAGGAAGGCGGGAGGACAGGCAAGGGAAGCTATAATTAATTCTGTCCTCGTGGCTTGTTCTAAGTTGTGCGTGAGTGGTGGTCAGCTGGCCCAAGGACCGTGATGGAGGAGGCTGATCAATGAAGGGCTAGATGAACTACACTGTTGCTAGAAGGGCCTTTCCAGGGCCACTGTGATCTGGCATCCATCAGGGCCAGGCATGATGGAAAGCACACACTGATTTGGGCAGAGTTGTTAGCGCTGTGAAAGATAGTGATGAGAATCCAAAGTGACCTTGACGAATGGGAAGAGCAGACCCTCCAAAACTGGATGAAGCTCTGGAGACAGAAATGAATGACCTTGATCAAAAAAGCAGGCAGGTGGGGGAGGGGGCATGATGGCCGAGGCTCTGGGTCTACAACAGAAACACCAGCCACTGCAGGCAGAAATTAATGATAATGATTTCCCTTCTGTTTGAGCAATGTTTCAGTACCGGCCAGTCGCACGACCCGGTGATACAGGTCTTCTTATTATCCCCACTTTACAGAGGAGAGGACAGTTAAGATTACCTTCAGAAATTGGAAGGCTGGCGATAATAGCACATAGTAATAAGGGCACTGCCATGCTCTGAATATAGCTCATCCCCAGAGTAGTAGCATATTGTAATTCTCTTCTCAGTGTCACAGTGTTGGGGGAGGGTAGGGGAGGGGCTTCTCTAAGTGACTGTGCCATCAGCATGGATTAATACCATACCCCTGTGAATGAGTTCATTCTTGCTAAAGTTGGGTTCTGTCTCTTAGGAGTGGCTGTTTGCCTTTCCATTGTTCTGCCAAGTGGTGGTGCAGAGTGAGGCTTAACCTATGCCAGGTGTTTAGACTGCCTGACCTTCAGAGCCGTGGGTCCTAACTCGATCTCCTATATGTGACCTCATCCAGTGTTCTGTCAAAGAACCAGAAACTAGACCCAGATAAAAGGATTCCATAGAACAAAAATAGGTAACCCTTCTGAAGTTCCCTATGTCAGGCTCGGGGCCAGACAATCACATTGATCGTTTTGTTTTCTATTTAAAACAAATCTATGAAGTGTGTTCTGCCACTGTCTCCTTCAGAAGAAAAGGAAACTAAGGTACAAAGACATGAACTGATTTGTCTGTGGGGTCCATGGCTAATAAACATTGGAGACAACCATAACCCTGCAGTCTGATCCAGAACTGACTTCAGTTGGGAAATTGCTGGTGTGGTGGTTGGCAGAGCTACCTTCCAGAACTGACTTCAACGATGGAAGCTTCCTGAGGGTTTACCAGTAGTCTAGGCACTACACTCAAGGCTCTCTGCAAATAAGTTCACTTACCTCTCTTAGCCATGAGGGACTGGATGATACATCCAGTTTTCAGGTGAATTTGGATTTCAAATGATTAAGTAATCTACCCAGAATTGTGCAATTAATAAGTAACTGGTCCCATGATTTTAACTGCTCGATTAAATAATCATATTAATATCATGCAGTAAAGGGGAAAATATCTGTTGAATGTTTACTATGATACCAAGTACATGAAATAATTCTTGAATAAACCTTTACTATCATCATGTAGGCTCTGAAGCTGAAGTGCAGAGAAATTCAGTAGGCTGGTCAGTGATCTAAAACCGAGACTCCCCACCTGGGTTTTCGGCTTTAACGTTTAGATTCTTTGCCTATGACAGGCCTATTTCTAAATCCAGATGTCTTTAATACTTGACTGAGCCCACTTGAAACCACCGTCCACAATAGTAACTACCGCTTGGATGGCCCTTTACTTCTCGTGGGGTTTTTGTAACCGTTGCATTGGCTAATTCTCACACGGGCCACCCTCTCTCCCATGTTTCTGGGACAGAATCTTTCCACGGAGCCCAAACCATGCAAAACTCTTGTCTCAGCCTCCCAAGTGCGTGCACCACCGCACTCAGCTACACAATAGCCTTTTAAAGTCAGGATAACATTCAGATAATATTTCAGAAGTTCAGAGCAGTGACATTGTGCTTATAAGCAGCAGGCTGTGGGTGAGAAGCAACGGAGCCCCAGGACAAGATTTTATGTTACCAGGCAGCATGCTGGCTTTGATGGGACCACACGAGGCAAAAGCCTCTGCCTGCTTCCTTCTCAACAAAGCAGCAAGAGCAATCATTTTTTTTAGGATTCTTGCAAAGCATTCTATTTATATTTTTTAAGATTTATTTATTGTGTATATGTTTGCATGCCAGAAGAGCACACCAGATCTTATTATAAACAGTTGTGAGCCACTGTGTGGTTGCTGGGACCCTAGGACTTCTGGAAGAGCAGCCAGTGCTCTTAAACTCTGAGCCATCTCTCCAGCCCCTGCAAAACCTTCTTAATACACCCCAAACCCACAGAACCGTCAGTATGGGAGGTCTTTGGTATATTAGTTAAACTTCCTACTACATAGAGAGTTTCTCTTACAAACCTTAAACTCTTTGATGAGAAACACTCTACTTTAAGCTGCATTTGAGGGACCAAGGTCACCAAGACTGAAACAAATGTCCCAAAGTCTTGTCTACATTAGCTAAAAAGAAAGATCTAAAGCAGACCACAGCCACCTCATTTCCGGAGTCACTTATGGGATCTCCGTCCACCCTTGATCCTTTCCCCGTCTAGGTGTCTGCTTCACTGGAGAGATTGACAGAGAGAACAGAAAGTGGCCTCATCAATGGAAGAAGTGAACAACCAGGGTGAATTCAGGACAGGTAACCAGTGATGTATGGGAAGACAGAGAAAGGAGGCCAGAGGTCCTCCCAAGCTGGGAGTCCTCATAAAGACTATTGGCATGAAAGGGTAAATGTATTCTAACTCGGAATACCTTGAGTCTTTTTCACTAGCTAGAACTAAGGAAATACCTCCCTTTCCTCAGGACCATCAATGAATGACCAAATTCATATGAAGTTGCCTGAGCTGGTGATATTTAAATACCCGTTGCTTCCAACCTGTCTGTTCTGGGAAGTCTGGGAGTTGATATCTGAATTCAGACGAGAATCATACAAGGTGAGTGGACAAGTTGTGGCTGCTTCTGGCAACACCATCAAAAACAAATGCCCTAAGTGTGTCTTCATGCAATCAAGATGTGCCAACACAGGCCTCGAATCTGTCACCTTCTTCCACCTCAGTTCTTGATCTCTTATCAGGACCCCCAAGGGCCTCCAAGGGTTCTCCCTGAGTCCACCCTCACCCCTTTTTTTTAAATCTGTGGTTACATAGCAGCCAAACAATCTATAGCTATATGGGCTAGACCGTACTGCACCCAGATGACCGCCCATGGCATTGCACATAGGCTTCATCCTTCTTACTATGGTCAGCTGGGACTTTGGGGGCCTTTCTATACTGCTTTTTAAGGCTTTTTTAAATTGGTTTTCATTATGTGTATGTATGTGTGTCTATGTATGAATGCATGAGTACAGAAACACGCAGAAGCCGCTGGTGTCAGATTCCCCTTGGGCAGAAGTTATAGGAACTTTTGAAGTGCCCAACACGGATGCTGGGAAATGAACTCAGGTCTTTGACAAGAACAGTATGCAGTATACATGCTGTACCTTAGCTACCTTTCCAGCCCACACCCCTGAAAACCTTAGTCCTTTCCTGATAGCCTTCCCATTGCCCAAAGGCTTCAAACACAAATGCTTCCTTTCCTTCCTGTATACTCCTTCTACTTGCAGGGTTTTTCTCAAAGTTGCCCACCCTGCCCAAGATACCCAGATAATCTTCAGTAGCCTTTACTTCTTAGCATGACTTGGATTCTACCTCCTCAGAGAGACATCTCAGGACCCCCAAAGCTAAGTGAGCGTCCTCCAATATGTGCTATCATTCTCTGATTCTTTTTTTTTTTACTTTAAATTTTATTTATTTATTAAGGATTTTTGCCACC
>NC_022016.1:72180035-72202653 GCF_000317375.1 Microtus ochrogaster
ATAGATAGATAGATAGATGATAGATAGATAGATAGATAGATAGATAGATAGATAGATAGATAGATAGATAGATAGATTGATTGTTGATGGGTGGATTCAATGCTTCTTATTGGTGGTTGAGGCACTGAGCTGAGAAATATATCAGCAGGAAAGGACAAAACAGAAGTACATAACTATACTCATTTCAGAAAGAGGGGGAGGATTATAAACAAATAAATATATCCATATGGTAGTGTGTAGGACTTACCTACATAAGATTAGTGTGTCTATGGGATATTGTCTTAATCACTATTTGATGGACAGCCCAGCCCACTGTGGGCAGTGCCATCCCTGGGCTACATAAGAGGGGTAGCTGAGAAACCCAAGAGGAGAAAGCCAGTAAGCAGTATTCCTCATGGTCTCTGCTTCACTTCCTGCCTTGGCTTCCCTCAGTGACGGACTGTGATGTGAAGCTGTAATTTAAGCAAGTCCTTTCTTCCCAAGTTCCTTTTGTTCACGGAATTTATCACAGCAGCAGAGAGGCTGACTGGGACAAGTCAGCTCAGCGAGGGAGGGAGCAGGGGTTTCCTAAATTTAAGATAGAGCCATATAAAAAGAGACTTGCCTCCCTGGTTAAGCTAGGCCTCACTGGAATGCTGGCTTTGAAATGGAGGTCTGAATGATAGGCACACTGCTGTGAAAAACCTCAGAGGGAGAGACAGCTGAGACAGAGGGACAGCCAATAAGAAGAGCCTGGGTTAAAGTTGGCCTGCTCCATAGAATTCCATAGCACAGTGACGATGGCCTGTCACACTCCTGCAGGAGGCAGCTAAGGGCTCTAGCGGTTTGCACAAGATGGATGGCAACTGAGTTGGGAGGTGAGATGGCCACACAGACTTTGGGAGAAAGCCAACAGGCCTCACTAGGAAGGAGAAGGATTCAGAATTTACACATATCCTTCAAATTGGTCTCTCTCTCACCTGGTACACAATACAAACACAGTGAATCAGGCTATGCAAGAGAGGGTATAAACCAACAAAAACTGCGAGGAAATGGCAGAGGCAGGCCTCTGAGTGGGAGGGAGCCCTTCCAAGGCCTACAGAGCTGAGCTGATGTTTGTCTAGTAAGGAAACAGTAGAGGGATTAGCCTCACAGAACAAGAGAGAACTAATTGAGTAGAGGAGAGAGAACGCGTACAGAAACCATCCGAACAGGATCGTTGCAGAATGACATGCACCCCGGGGAAACTGCAAGTTGATGACATCTCAGACACGCCTAAATGGAGAACATGCTCCTCACTCCCTGTTAAATCCCAGCCTGGGGACGAACGGTGAGTGCCAAAGAAGGAATGAAAAAAAAAATATCCAGATACACAAATCCTAGGCCTCAGCCATAATGATCCCTGCAGAGGGTAGAGCGTCGTCAGGTGTAGTGCTTAAGGAAGGTTTAGGATCACGCTGGAGTCTCACATTGCCTTCCCCAAAGTATGGTCTCCTCTAGATTTTTTTAAATGCATGATGCCATGCTGTCTTAGGAAGAAAACATTTGATCTAAAGGATATATTAGAAGAAAAGCACCCTTGCGCATCCTCTGCAGCAAACCCAGAGAGGATCTGAAGCAAACTCAAGGACAAAAGCGTCCCCAGTGCAAACCAGTAAATTTTCTGAAATCTTCCCACACCGAGGTCAGCCATGTGAGACGTGCGTGTGGACCACCTAGGATGTCTAATAGAAACTGCACTTAAGAGAATATAAATTAAAGTCACAGAGATCAAGAAGGTGAAAAGGGCAGGGACAAAGAAAAGCAGACATGGAGAAAAAGGACATATACCCAGAAAGAAAGGGAGTCAGCAGAGGGACGCCACAGCAAACCAGCCAGACATCAGATAGGACAAAGGACGTGCGTGCTGCTGTTTGTCAAAAGGAAAGAAGGTAGAGATGTTTTTGTTCTTTGTAGGTTAATATGTAAATGACATTCTGATTTATTAGCGGTCTCCAGCAGATGAGGTGATGATTAGCACATTTCCATATTTATAGAAAAGCAACACTAACTTTTTGGATTTATAGAAAATCAGCCCTTCACAAATAGCAAATTGTGCTATTATCGACATATGGTTTTCTATAAACAGAGCTGAGGTAATTATCCCGGGACAATTTGTCGGTGGGCTCCTTTTGAATATTAACCACTTTGGAAGCCCATCTCTGCCCTACATTATTTTAAAGAGGAGGGGGCACCAGCTACCCCAGGCAACTCATTAGTAATCCAACAGTATAGATAGGAGCCCAAACCACGAGAGAAACACTGCAGGCCCAAGGCTCTGAGGTCAGATTCCCTATAGCCTTGGGCAAAGCAATACACCTCCCAGAGGAGCCTCAGTGTTCTTGTGTCTAACATTTGCACAACACCGTCCTCTTAAGCCTTGTCACAAAGTTAAATGAGAATCTAAGCAGTTATGCTAGGAATTTATTAGGTGCTCAGTAATGTTGAGCCTTTCCTTCCTCGCTTGTTGGGGAATGACTTGAAAAGGGACTTACTTGAGTAGGTGTCGAAGCTCTTTTTACAGTGGTCTTATGCTGTTTATTTTGTGTTTTATTATAACAGTGCACATATATACGTCTTTAGCTCACTGGAAAAGGTCTCCCAAAGCAATGACCTATCTACCTCTGGTACTTAAAATCTGCTAGGCTGTTTTATGTTCTATCCTTGGTTACTGGTGTTTTTCAAAAATGTAGATCTGTTAACTGCCTTGCAACCCACGTCTAGAAAAATGGGTAGGGCCACCATTATAGCTCATGCACAAGCATAGTAAATGTTCAGAAGCATAGCTTGCACTATCACCAAGAACAATAGAGCACCTACATCAATGAGCAGACTTCAAAATGAGCTAGCCAGGAGTCCGAGTTAACACTTCCTGTCTTGCTTTGCATAGCCACTTTGTCTTGGGCCTGTGCCGAGGCAGAAAAGAGAGAGAAAAGCATGCAGTGTGGTATTTGTTTTCAACAACGTTACTATCTAGTGGGAATGAAATACTAATGGTCGAAAAGCTATTCCAATACTATAGTGTGTGTCATTTATATGAACCGGTTGAGGAAGAGGAGTGGACAGCCTGACATATTAAAACTGGGTCTTTGAACTTGGATTTTAAATAGGGATGGGTCTTTCCATCTGTGATCACTCATGGGTTAAGTCGGTGGTTCTCTCTAGAAGGTACCAGAATCAATGCAGGAAGCATGCGAAAACAGACTTCTGAGTCTACACTCCAGTTGAGTTTCCTTCAGTTAGGTTTGAGGTAAGGGTTCAAGAATGCACCTTTCTGATGAGTTATTGGATGGTGTGATGTAGCAGGTTTTGAGCCCAAATAGAGAACCGCTGTCTGTATGGCTTAAATGAGATCCTGAAGATTGTTGATGTCATACAAAGAGGTTTAAACGTCATCCTTCATCTTTCAGGACATTAAATAAGGAACTAAAGTTACTGGGTATGTGAAGTATTGTCTATTGAATAGCAATGGCTGAGAAGGGTTTAGATGGGCTGAGCCTGACCCTGGAGACCATCTAGAAACTGGCGTCATGAGTAAAAGATAAAAATCCAGCCCACCACAGAAAGGTAGGGATGGAGTGAGAAGGTGGAAGAGAGATTGAGAAAGAGGGATTGGGAGAATTTAGGTTTCACTGACTAATTACAGAGAGATTTCTTACCAAAAACTCTTAGTCAAAACACGTTTTTACATTTTAAATAACAAAACTCTCAAAATTCTTTATTTATGAAAGGGTAACTGTGAGGTTATAGGAAGAACATAGTTTAAGGGACCAGGCCAATCCTGACTTCCAACCCTCCCTGTGGTGTTTATTAGCTGGTCAATCTAATGAATCTCACCTCCCCAGAAATGAGAGTTTTAGGGTCAGAATCAGTAGAGGCCCTGTCAGTGATGCTGTACTGGTTGGTATTAACTGCCAACTTGGCACAGTCTAGAATTGCTGGTGAGGTCTCAAGAAAAGTTTGTCTAAGCCAGGTGTGGTGATGCCGCCTTTAATTCCAGCACTTGGGAGACAGAGGCAATCAAATCTCTGTGAGTTCAAGGCCAACGTGTTCTACAAATTGGGCTAGGACTGTTAAATGGAGAAACCCTGTCTAGAAAATCTGAAAATGATTTAAAAAAAAAAAGTTTGTCTAGCTCAAGTTAGCCTGTGGTTATATCTCTAAAGAATTATGACTATATTTTAATTGAGGAGGAAGGACCAACCCACTGTAGGTGGACTATTCCCTGGGCAAGACCTGGGAGTGAATCTGAGTGTGTATAAGCCTGCTGCATTCATTTTTCTCTGCTTCTTGACTATGGATGCAATTGACCGGTTGTCTCAAGTTCCAACCACAGTCATTCTCCACAACAATCAACTGTAACTTGGAACTATGAGATAAATCCCTTCTCTCCTGAGTTGTGCTTGGTGGGGTATTGTATCCCAGCAACAACAAATGAAACCAAGACGCGTGTCTCATGGTGTGTGTTGCCCACCAGGCATGGAGTTCTGGATCTACTTACGAGCAGCTGCCATTTTCTCCTTGTCAAGCACCAGAATGTATTCGTAAATGCCACCCATGGTTCCGGAGGTGATGTAGTGGGTGCCGTAGTCGTTGATGAACTTGGCGTACATTCCGTAGTTGAACTGCTCTGGGAGCTCCCTTAGCGACTGCAGCATCCCTTCATCCAGCACAATATTGTGTCTCCTCATCTTAAAATGTGCCGTCTGTACCTTCGTAGACACTCTCATGAAGCTGAATCTCTTCCAGCAGCATCCAAATGAGACAAAAGGACAAGACATGTGAGAGAGGAGTCCGAAAGGTCAGCATTTAGGGCTGGAGAAAGCGCAGTCAGCAACACACGTAATACAGTTTCGTTTGATTTCACAAGCACATATTGGATATCAATGTATGAAAGACTTCGCCCATGCATTCCCCTCTGTTCTTCGCCCCACCCAGGGTATGTTACAGTAACTCTAACATAGCTCAGTTATGAGTGGCAAATGCCTGACAGACAGATGAGCACACAAGCCCTCTTATCTATTTGGAAAAAAATTCAGTCTTATTTTAGAAACCTTGAGTGTCAAATTCAGAGGGCTGGGCTGGTGTTCTTTAATCCAGCCACTCTATGTGGGTTCCTGTATGTTCTAGGAAACCATGCTAAAGACTGGCGGGGGGGGGCAGGATGATAGGCATTCTGGTCTTATGGTGCAGTTCTGTTCCATTTGTGAGGATGGGTCTGTGTGCAAAGGCATAATAAAAAAAAACAGACATGATCACCACTGATCAGACATTTCCAATTACACAGGCAAATTAAGGTTCAATTACTACTGTACTTTTTAATGCAATTAACATAATACGTGTTCAGTGTGGATTATAGAATACCGAGAGACACCGACTTTATGTTCCAATACCTTTTCATTATACTTGCTTAACTGGTTCATGAGTGAAGATATATGGGACCCGGATACATTCAGCGCCAGCGTCACGGGAACTTTGGGGGGGCCTATGCCGAAAGTTATGCCACCTGACAGTGTCTCACTATTTTTTATTTTAGAAAAGAGCTCATTGGAATCATCATAAAACTCGGAGGAGATTAAAGTATCTGCCAGGCCCTGAAAGGAGAAAACGGGATGTTAGTTTCGTGTGTGATTCTCAGCTTCTATGTACCCTCAGTATCTTTGCTTTGCAAGCTATCTGAAGTACCAGGTTGGTGGGAGGCCTTTCAGAAGCTGATCTATGCATCAGATTGACGCCCACTCAAACAGAGAAAACCCAGCAAAGTCTCTTAGTGTCAAGTAGAATTTCTAAGATATTTATGTACACACTGCTTATACACTTGCTTGTTCCTGCGTGCAGATAATTATGTTAAAATGTTAATTATATTCAAAGCATAGTTTTTTTGAGGGTGAGGGGCTGTTTGTCATCTATAAAGGGGGGCTGCTTGTTCGTACTATGGAGGGTTGTTGAATGCCATGTCTGGTCACTGACCTGGGTAGAAAGGGGTCAAGAAGGCCGGGGGGAGGATAATAATCCCTGTAAGTGAGATTTACTGCTGCCCACTAATGTTCAGCTATTCCTTTCCCTGAGCTCAACAAAGTTGCATTTACCAGCTGACTTAAGCAAGGCCAGTGTCTTATCCTATAGTAGAACAATAGAGGTACACCTTTCAGAGTCTGTGACCCTGAAGGCATGTTCTCTAATGGTGCCATCTTCAGAGTGAGTCTGTGATGTTCAGATAGATACATAGCTGTAAAGACTTCAGAACCTTGTGACTATATCTAGACTACCTTATTTTACCTGGCACACACACCCTAGATCTTCCTTGAAATTAGGACAATGGCATTATCGGTGTCGTTCAGCTTGACTGATACCCAAAAGAAGTGACCACAGAGCTGGGAAAGCGAATGTCTTAAAAAAACAGGCCCCACATGGTTGCCAGCCTTTCCTATCAATACTTTTTTTCTTAAGTGGCTTGGGAGTGGGGAGGGTGTTTTTAGATAATTGCTCATTCCATCTGCCTCTATGGATGTTTACAGACCTAATGTACATTAGTCTATATATACAGGGTATATGTTCACTCTCCTAAGAACCTGGTCTTAGTTTGGACGTATCTAGTGAGAATCTTGTCTCTGTCAACTTTTGCCGAACAGCTTTGGGACTGATCCTATATTCCTTTGTGTTCCCCTTCTATTATCTAAAAGGGACGCTGCCATGTGAATCTTACGTCACTGCTATGAAGACTAAGTGGTAGAACTTACATGGAAGCTCTGGCCACACACAGCAAGCTTTCGGTGTGGTTGGCAGTATGGATGGCCCCTCCCCAGGTTGAAGGTAAGGAAACGGATTGCCTTGAACTGCCTCTGAATCTTAACTGTGATCTTGTGATGCTTGGAGTGACCGGGTAGCCATGGGCCTTTAAACATGGAGAGTCACATGGACCACCCACAGTGTGAAAGCCCTTTTGAAGAGAACATTTTTTTAAAAGCAAAATCATATTTAGAAAGGAACATGAAAACAACAGCCATAAGCCACACTTGGTGGAGCGTGGGGCGTAGGGATCAGAAGTTGACACATGTGTGTCCTTCTCTCCTTAACATATTAGTGTCCCAGGGAGAAATGGCAGGTTAATGGTCACAGTCTTTTGTAGTTAGAGTTTCACAGAGCCATATCATGGGATAGGACCTGAGAAGAAGGCCCAGATTTGTTCCGTTGCTTTAAGAATGGAGCCAAGACTGAACAGGAGAAAGGCTGTGTTTATTCCATGGCTCTCCTACACACTCACCTCTAGCCACCCTCAACACTGAACATACAAGGGCAGCAGACATGAAGATGCCTACAGTCATCAGCAATCCCTACAGACGACAAAAGCCTCCCAAGCAAGCCGTCTCCCCAGGTTCCTCCCTCCATCCCACCCTACACCATCTCCACCAGACTCACTTCAAAGTGGTACTTAAGGAAGTTGTAGGGTTTCCGAAAGTATTTCTCATCATCCCCATAGTAGAGGCGCTCACAGACAGGGTCATACTGGAGCTTCCTCCACTCGCCGTTATACACAGTCTCACACTGGCCTCCAAAATACCTGGCGTCGTACACACTCAGGGCTTCTTCCTGAGTCAGGATATTGTACCTAAGTTGAAAAAAAAAAAACCAGCATTTTGCGAAAATCTTTGCAAAGGCAAAGAAAATGTCACCTGTCGTCCTCTAGAATGTGTGGTAGCTGGTAGGTGAAGAACTGATTTCGCCGAGTGGGTTTGATGGCGCTTTGGGGTTCCTTCAAGTATCTTGAGGGCACAGAGGAAAAGTAGGCAATACTGAAAGGCTGGGTGGACTGGGCCAGGACCCCCAGGTCGCCCCTCACCAGAGCATCTGGACCAGCGTCCTCAGGAGGCAGTTCTAATTAGCTGGTCGGTTAGAGGAAAACATGCACGGGTATTAAGATTTCGAGCACAGAAGCCAGTGAAGTTAGTGCCACAGATAGCTGTGTGAGCTCAGGCCAATCATCCCCCACTTTAGCCACTTGTTAGAATAGTACCACCCTTCTAGAGTTAGATGGGCATTAATACATGGTAAAGGTGTCATAAACGGGCTTGGCATAGATTGTGCTGAATAGACACTGTCATGGTGTGAATGGGAATGCCCCCTCCATAGGCTCCTGTGTTTGAATGCTTGGTCCTCAGTGTGGTGAACTGTTTTGGGAACTATTAAGAGGTGTGGCCTTGTGCTGGAGGAGGTGTGTCCCTGGGGGTGGGATTTGAGGGTTGAGAACCCCATGGCATTCCCAGCTGGCTGTCTCTTCATCTTGCTTGTGGGTGAGATGTAAGCCTTGGGCTTCCACTCCAGCACCATGCCTGTCTGCCTGATGCCATGCCCCCTACCGTGAGTGATAGTGACTCTAACCCTGGATACATGGTTCTCTAAGTTGCCTTGGCCATGGTATTTTAATCCCAGACACGGAAAAGTGACTGTGATAGAGAGACACTTCTACCGCTGCTGGCAGCCTTATTTCAGAAAAGGGCTCTGCTTCTAAAAAGGAGAATTCGCATAATCATGTATGTGGAAGGTTCTAATCCTCAGAAAATCCATTGTCTTCGGGGCAGCCTGGGATGGCAAATGGGCACAGTGTGAGCATCCAAAAGAGCCCTGAGTAATTTCCAGCTCTGCTACTTCCTGTAGCTGTGACTTTGTCACCGTAGCCTAGACTTTAGAGAGGATTAAACGTTCTAAGACTGGATGTAAAAGTCTCTAACGCAACAAATAATGAAAGTATTGCTTCGTTCTGCCTCCCAAACTCTTATGTAGCAAGAGTTGCTTCCTCCATATGGCCTTCTTTGAAGGCTCTAAATATCCAGGTTTCCCCCTCCTCCCCCCATCCCTAGGTTCCTGGCAGCCAGCACTTAACCTTTGACATGGCACTCCTATGGCTGTTTATGCACTCTGGGACAGGTACAAAGGCAGAAAAGGAACAAAAGATAGGCCATGACTATATCCTATCTCAAAGAATAAATGGGTATTTCAGAGCGGCTGCCGTGGCTTAGAAGTCCTCTATATGTGCCTGTCTGTCTCTACTTCCTTTTCCCCCCTCTTCCTTATTAGTAGAAGTGATGTAATAACAGCTATGATGAATTGAATACATATTAAACTAGTCATTTAACACACATTAATTTTAGACCTCATGACAACATTGCAAATACAGAAACTGAAGCTCAAAAAATGAAATAATTTGCTAAGTCTGGCACAGTGGATTTTTCTCTTTCCCCAGTTGATTTTGACACTGAAGTCCAGGTCCCAAGCCTTTATCGCCTCCCTCCAGTTTCTATCTGCCTACGCACTGAACATGTGTCTGTCTGAAATTTAAAAGGACAGCCTCTGAAACGCACCAAACAAAACCCCAGAGCAACAGGGTTTCTCAAAAATGGCCGTTAAGTATACTACATTTGGGAAAGTCCCAGTGGAAGTAAAAAGACATAGAATTGTACTCTATTGGAAATCTACACATGAACACAAAGGACACACTGGCAAGGACATTTATTCATTGCAGCTCTGTAAGAGCGAGGATGGGAGTTACAATTTGGATGGGAAATGGGCTCTGCAGACTCATGTTTGAAGATTTAGTCCCCAGCTAAAGGTGCTGTTTTATGTGGGGGCCTCACTAGGGGAAGTGTGTCTTGGGGTTTATAGCTCCCCTTCTTCTTCCTAATCCATCAAGAAGTGAACAAGCAGCCGCATGGCATAGCCATCACATCTGTAAGACATTCCCATTGCCGTGCCTCCCCCATGCTGGACTGTACCCTCAAACCAAGAGCCAAAATTAATGGTTCCTCCCCTATGTTGCTTCTTGAAGGTAATTCAGTTGCAAATATGAGAAAAGTAGCTAACACAATGAGAAGGGATCTAGTTGTCTTCCGGTGAGAGATAGTCAAAGCATTCTACAGCTACATTGTGAAAGAGTCAGCAAACATATTTCATAAAGGTTCAGATAGTAAATTTGTTGGGCTTTGCAGGGTATAGGTTTTAACCGCTACTTTAAATCTGCCACTTTAAGGTGACAGCTGTGTTCTAAAAAAAACTTTGTAAGGACAACGGGATTTTGCCTTTAGACTGTCATTAACCCTTGTTACAGGACACCATGTTTCTTTTCTAAAGTGAGATAGAGAATATGTGTATGAAGAGGAAATTCATCGAATGGCATTCAGCTTTAAACGTGTATAATAACAAAAACAAAGAATAGAAATGTGTTTCTTGTTTTTTTAAAGAGAGGGAACATAAAGATGGATAGGGAACGAAGTGAGGGCATCTTGGGTGAGTGGGGGAGGGGATGGAAACAAGATCAAAATCGTTGTGTCGAGAATATTTTTAACTAAAACCAAAAGGTGTATAGCAGATATACACGATCATGTTTACACACATACTGCCTGCATAGAGGTTTGTTTTCCAGATAGTATGTGGTGTTAATCTGAAAGCGCCTGAAATGTATCTTAACAAGGTCAGCTCTGGGGGGAAGGACAGGGGCCACTGGGTAAGGTGCCAGCATGTAAGCAGGGAACAGGAAGACACAGTGGACACAGTTTTTGCCTCAAGTGTGTATCATATATTTAATAATAAATAAAAATTTGAAGCTGGGAAATGCTAAGATTAGGATTAAAATATCAAGAAAGGTTTCCAAGACCTTGAAAAAAAGTGCAGAATTATGTCAGAATATCAATGGCTTGTTGTAGATAGCACCGTTCCATGGTTTCTGTAGTGTAAGAGAAAGACACTATTCAGAAAGTGTATCAGAACTTCTCCTGATCAGATCACAGAAGAACAGAGCGGTAGTCTGCAATGTTTTTCTCTGTTGGAGTCTTTTTCAGCTCAACATCTCAACATTCCATTACTCTGTTCACCACAGACACTTTCTAAACCAACAAGAATCCCCTTTGGGTGTGCGGTGGCCTCTAAATTTGCCTCCAAATGCTCATAGGTTGGCGTTCTAAGTACCAGGATCTCAAATGTGACCCCAATTAGAAACAGACCTGGTAAAGAAGTAATTAAGTAGAGTTGGAGAGTTGGCTCAGCAGTTAAGAGCACTGGCTACTCTTCCAGAGGATCCGAGTTCAATTCCCAGCACCCACCTGGCAGCTCACAATTGTCTGTAACTCCAGTGCAATGATAAAATACATTGGTTGTTTCAGCTACCCAGGTCAGGGTATTTTGTTATGGCTGTCCTAATGAAAAGGTGCAACTGGTTTCAAGAAAAGCACATTGTTTGGTGCCATGTGTGTGAGTCTACATGCAAGTAACTACAGGATCCAAACAGTCTGGTGAGTGGGCTGTGAACTCCAGTTCCAGGGGATCTGACATCCTTACACAGACATTCATGCAGGCAAAAGATGAATGCACATAAAATAAAAATATACAAAGTTTAAAAAAAACCTTGAAAAGGGAGTAATTGTGTTAAAGTAGAGGTAGTACAGTTAAAGCATTCATATCTTTGGAATTCAGTGGAGCCTAGCGTCGGTGAGAAGGGAGAGCGGGACATGCTCGGACAGAAAGGAGGATGTGGAGAGCTTGAGTCATAAGCAATTTCTACTCTCAAGGAGCTGACACCCCAGGAAAAGGACAAGGCCAAAAGCAATGACAGAATAGAAGAAAAATCCAACACCAGACAATTGCCATAAGGTAGCCCTTGTCCTGGGGCCTGGGGCGCTGAGATGGCTAGGAGTTCTGTGTCTCACCTGGTGGACACCCTGATAGTTGTCTTCATCCCTGATGGTTGCATGCTGGTGTAGCAGGATAGGATGTTCTGTGAACTGCAGGAGGGGCTAAGGCAAGCTGGTACAGCTGAGAGCAGGTGAGGGACGCTGCCTAGATTTCCTAGAAGTCATACCTATAGGATACTTGGGTACCTTAAAATTATCAGATTGGTACCTTAAACATCAAAACTCAATCTTTTCTTTAGTTCTATATGCAAAATCAAGGTTTTCCTTGAGGTTGGTTTCCAGTGAGACTTTTTTTATGGCGTACAGACAGATGCCCTTTCACGTCCTCAGGTAGATTCATGCTGGAAAGTAGTGGAAATAGATTGCTGTACCTCTTCATCATTTTCTATGGATGCCAGTTGTTTTGAATTAGGCTTCCACCCCTCTGACCTCATTCAACCTTGAATCCCTGTCTACAAATGTCACTTTAGGTGCTTGAGGTTCTGACATAATCGGAGAGGGCCGTTGTTTGGTCCATAACTTTAGACAAGAAGTCAGTCAGCTGAGCTATAGACAAAGATACTGCAGAAAGAAGAAACACAACTGATTAACGCGCAGAAGGACTAAGTGTGAGGCATTTGGGGAATTGAGCCTAGACATAAGGTGTACAGTGAAGAGAAATTGGAACTGAGCCTGAGTTCAGCTCAGCAAAAAAAGCTGTCGTCTGAGAGGTGAATCAAACAATGGCAAGGTGGAGGTTCATGCTTCTGTCTCGCCATGAAGCCCATTTTCTTTGCACAGAATCACACTGTTAGCTTATCCAGAGTGCAGCGGGCAAGGCTGCTGGAAATGTCAGGTCCATCTGGGGAAAGCTGCCTTTGGGGACATCTAGGGAGCTATCATAGAGGATAGTAGCCTTGGAAATGAAAGAAATTGGGCTGAGACGTGAGGGACAGTAGAGAGGGGAGAAGGACCAGAGGAACAGTATGGATGATGTCACCTTACCAGGACCATGCAAGCCAGCCTAGGAGACAAAAGCTACTTGTAGCTACAGGCACTCTTCTGTACACTGTGGAAATGTGTTGCTCTCATTGTTAATAAAAAAAATAATTAGCTGATAACTAGGCAGGCTTTGGGGGACAGAGAGAATACTGGAAAGCAAAAGGGCAGAGTCTGAGGGGTCACGAGCCAGACACAGAAGAAGCAACATGGGGAGTTCGTAGATGAGGTAAATGAGCCTCAGGGCAGCATATAGATTAGTAGAAATGGGTTAATTTAAGTTGTAAGAGCCGGATGAAGACAAGCCTAAGCTATTGGCTGAGCATTTGTAATTAATGCTAAGTCTCTGTGTGGTTATTTGGGAGCGGTTAAAAGGACGGAGAAACTCAGCCTATGGTACCCTTCAGAGGAACCTTCCAAAAACAGATTTGTTCTGCCTCAACACTGATGTCCCTAATGTGAGAGGGATCATTTGCCACGCTTAGACAGCCAAGGTGGCCGCTTACCCCAAGGCTGCCCTTTCTGACCCTGGGATTGGGTCATACTGATGGCAGTCGTCCTCGGTGATCATGGCATTCTCACAGGTGTCCTCATCAGAGCCATCCAGGCAGTCATTGTCTCCGTTACACACCAGGTGGCGGTTCAGGCAGCGACCTAAGGGAGAGAGACTGAGGGTGCTCCCGAGACCACATTCCCCCTCATCTGCTGTCGCAGACTTCCTACCTTTGCCCTCCAGTCTGTCCTAATCTCTCTGCTTGCACCGCCTCTCCCATCCCTCTCAAATCCAGCCTCCACATCAAACCCACCAATCACCCTCTAAAATTCCAGCCTGCCCATCCATGCCACTCTCTTGCTCTGTATCTGCCAAGGGCTCCTGTGGTGGTTTGAAAGAAAATGGACTTCATAGGCTCACAGGGTGGCTTTGTTGGAGGAAGTGTGTCACTGGGGGGGGGTGGGTTTAGAGGTCCCAGAAGCTCAAGCCAGGCCTAGTGTGGCTCACTGTCTCTTTCTGTGGACCCAGATGTAAAACTCTTAGCTTCTCCAGCACTATGTCTGCCTGTGTGTCGCCATGCTTCCTGCCATGATGATAATGAATTAAACCTCTGAACTGTAAGCCAGTCCCCAATTAAATGTTTTCCTTTAGAAGAGTTGCCATGGTCACAGTGTCTCTTCATAGTGATAGAAACCCTGAGAAAGTCCCCATCCCTCCAAATGTCACAATCTGAACCCTGGTTGCCCACCTCGTTCTGGCTTACCTTAGGGGTCTATCACCCAACCTGTCTCTTTCTAAAGCCCTCCTGATAAAGAGATTCTGGAAAGACTGTAAGTTCCTGGCTTCTCGTGTTCTCTCACATGCCTTCTTCTGGAAGCTTCAACTGCATTTTCCAAACCTCAAATCAAATGCCATTTTAAGGACTGTCCTCAGTCCTCAAAGATTATTCTGGTATACCCCACCACCACCAGCAAATTACACACAGCTGGAAGCTATCCTGTGAAACTGTAATTGACCTCTTGTAGGTCTCTCTTCCTAACAGATCAGGACTTCCTCAAGGTCAGATACTTTGTTTTTAATTTGCATATTAACAGCAGGTGGTATACTGCTTGGAACTTAATATGTACCTAGTAAGTGTTTGTTTAATAAATGTCATCTATTAACTGTGAGTTGTACTTTCTCTAAATTATATATATATATGACATATATAAAATTATATATACATATATGAATCAAAATTATATGGACTGGCTCAGCAATTAAGAATGTGTGTAGCTCTTGCATAGGACCTGCATGCAGTTCTGAGCACCCATACCAAGTGGTGGTTCCTATCACATAGGCTATAACTCCACTCCAGAGGGTCTGGTGCCCTCTTCTGGCCTATATGGGCACCTGCACTCACTTGTGCACATACCATCTTTCTATCAATAAATACACATAATTTTAAAATAAGTATTTTTTTAAAAGAAAAGTTAACACGAGTTGCTAGTTTGACTTAAAATACACATTTCTGGGTCCTTACCCAACAGTTAGAAGTCTGCAATGTAAGCAGCTTCCAAGTCCGACTCGGTGCGCTGTATTTGACAAGCGCAGCTGCTGTTGCGTTGGCATGCTACTCACCTGTCTCTCTACACTGGAAATCCTGTCCACACTGTGCTTGCCTCAGACAAGGTGTGGGGCTGTTACAGCTGGCCTCATCCCAGATGTCACCACTGCAGATGGCTCCCCCAAACTTGCTCGGCTGCAAGAGGCTCCGGTGTCGGTACTAAATCAGATTGCGAACCAGACATTGTCTTGTCAATCAATCATCCAAGATCTATGCAGGCAGGTCTCAGCTCAGCATAAGGAATAACGTTCGTGATTGAAAGCTGCTTTCAGGGCTGTCTTAGAAGGGGACACACGAGCATGCACTGTGGTGTTCAGGCAGGTGGCACAGTCATTACAGAATTCGGAATGCAGATGTGAAGTATCAAACGAAAGGCCGGGACAGATGTGCACTGAAGGTCTTCTTATCTCTTAGGGAAGACCTCTGTTCCCATATTCAACCAGCTATAAGGATTTATCTTTCAAAGCCCATGGCTTCCCTCCCCTGGGCAGCCTTCCCTGACTCGACTATGTACTAGGCAAATCCTCCTTCTCCCTTAGCACTTGTCAAGCAAGGCAGTGACAAAGCATCTGGCTCTCTGTCTATCTTGTCCACCATCTCAGTGAGAAAGTCACAGGCTGAGATAGAGTAGTGAAAACAAATGAGGGAAGGACAGCCTTAGGGGGCATCGTATATTCAGACTTGGTCTCTGGTCAGGTATAGCTTTAGAGGCCATTGCCATTTTGCTTTTGCAGGGTTTCTGACTGTCTGTTTGTTTGCTTCTGGTCTTGCCGTCTCCTCTTTTCCTGGCATATATCTCATGTGGTCCTGATGAGGATGGCCTCCCTCACTCCCCTTCCCCCGACACAGAGAAAGGTGAACACAAGCCAGGCCTTGATGGCCAGAGCATCCTATCTGCCTGTTTGCAATAGATTCTTCAGGGACTGCTCTCGACTCAACGTGAACCAATAATAGTTATCTCTCACAATTCTGTTTTGGGGGAAAGTGATGTTTCTGGAAATTACGGCACTCAAACAGCTACATACCCACTATGGAGAAATGAATGGACTTAAGGGGAGACATCATCTCAATCCCCAAGTCCAGTCTTGGCTACATACGAGTGAATACTTGTTGATTTAAGGACAGGAAGAATTAAAACACATGACAATCTTGAGGTTCTAGAGTTTCGTGATAAAGACTTCCTGACCTGAAAAATGTACAAGAGTCAGGTACTGGTATAGAAACAGGATATCAAGAGAAGTGTGAGGTCTCGTTGCTGCCTTCTAGAAGTTTACAGTCCGGCTGAGATGCACTATATAAGAACACAAATGACAAAGCCTGGAAAACATCCATGGAGCCATCGACAATGAAACATTTAGCCCTGTATTTCTGCCTTTGACCGTAGCTCAGCCACAAGTCCTTCCCCCAAGAATGTTAACAAACCAAGAAGCAGTGATTTGAGCATTTATGAGTTGCTTCTTTAATCTGTGAGTCCCTGGTACCTGTGCCCAAATTTAAGTCCCGGTTCTGTCTTTCTCAATGGGCAACCTCCCGACAGTGGGCAATGGTGCCCGTTCCCTCTATTTCTTTGGGAAAGCCAAACTAGACGATGTATTTACTTAAAACATTGCTGCAGTGCCTGGGACATGGGAAGCCTTGATAAAGGGTGACTATTAGTGCCATCACTGTCCTTCCTGTAGTGTCTGTACTTGGGACACTGCTGCGAGCCTTCGGGTTCATTTCTATCTGTTCCCTGTTTACTAGGTTGCTATCAAATAATGGAGACAGCGAGCTGTAGGAGGCAAGTGTCAATACTCCCTGAGGGACCTCTCTGTGCTGTTGCCTGCGGCTTGTGTCATTAAAGCATAATTTTCTTGTCTATGTAGTAGGTAATGCTTCTTCCCGGAAATGCACATCTTTGTTTGGGTGACTTTGAGAAGAAGGAACATAGTAATAAATAAAACAAAGGTGCTCCTTTACTTAAATAATTAAGAGGATTTAATATCTTAAGGATTTCTTCATGGACACATACATCTTCCCCAGTATTTAGGGAAGTAATTCAATTCCGACAGAAATTGTAAGAGATTCCCTGTGCAATCTGGTTCCTAAACAAAAACATGAGAAAAAGGCAGGCTTAAGATGTTCAGTAGGTTGAATAATGGCAACCAAAAGTATAACTCCAAATTTGTAAAAAGGTTTTAATTTGCTGAAAATATTAGCAGTTTTGAGATGTGGTTATTTGGGGTTTTCTGAGCAGCCCAAAGTATTACCATACTTTCTGAGAAGAAGGAGATAGAGATTGCAGGAGGACACACAGGGAGAAGACACAAAAGAAAAGGAAGCAATCTGTCTAGAGAGATAGAGGGGGAGAGATGTAACCATAGGCCTAGGACTGTTGGCAAGCCCCAGCAGAGAATGAGGCAAAGCTCACATCCTCCCCTGGGGTCTCCAAAAGGAGGCAGACACCACTCACACACCCATTGCTTTCCTCTGGCCTCCGGGACCCCAAGGGGACAGATGTCCCTTGTGTAAAGCTGCCATGTTTGTAGAAATGTATTATCGTTGCTTGGGGGGTTACTATATATCAGGACGAGGTTTGAATGCAGGAGCCAACTTTAAACAGGTGAGGTGTGAGGGTACTTTGTCATTTCTTTGCACTAGGAAAGGCAGGGCACTTAATCTTAGAGCTCCGAGTTCAATAATTCAGGTTCACATCGTGTTTCCACTGCCTCTTAGCTCTATGATTTTTTCTTAACAACTCAACAACATTCACAGTGCATCTCAGCTTGTCAGACGAGTGGAGAGGCAGGGTGAGCACCAATAGGTCCACGGAAGCTCTGCTCGGTTCAAGATCATGGAGGAGACAGAGAGGGGGTACAGACCATAGTTATAAAAATCCAGGATGTTTGTCAGACACCTGCTACGTGCCAGGTGCCCTTGTCCATGTCACTCATCAGCATTCAGGACCCCCACATTGTAGGCACTGTTCTGCTACCACAGTGAGGTGCAGGAAGGGTAAAGAAAAATAAGCCCGAAGTAACAGAGCAGGTAAGAAGCTGCATTCGACTGAAACTGTGGGACTGCAGGGTAAACACTTGAACTTGACAGTATTGCCCTGACACACTCGATCCAGCCAGTGGTGTTTGAAGCAAAAAGGCTGGGGATGATGGAACCTACCAGACGACATCCTATACAAAGGCAGGTGTCTCCTGAAGGGATTCATAAACAATATAAACACAGTACCTGTGTAATACCTGTGTAGACTGCTTTTTGTCAGCCTGAGCCAGTGCATCTGAGTAAATGAGATTTTTCTGCTTATCTTTTCATATAAGACTGGATTTAGGGGCTACCTTGAATCATTCAAAACGATCTAAATGGCTACCTCCATGGACATGATTATGTGTTGGGTGTGCTGGGCTTTTCAACCTTGAGGATAGCTTGGTGGCATTTGCAAACTTCTGTCAGGCCCAGGGGGCCGCTCAGAGTTGTGATGCTCAGCTGCCTGTGGGCATCTTGGCTCTTTGTTGCTATCCCGTCTAGCGGCCCTGGCAGATTACCTTCACTAGAGGGCAAAGCGCTGGCCAGGACCCAGAGAATCCATGGAGCTTCAATGTGCCTGTGTCCTGGTGGCTATTTTCCTGTGCCATAATGCAGACACTTTCAGCAGCCTCACCCCATGATGTCTTACAGAGAGACAGGCACAAGCCTCACCATCCAGGTACCAGGGGTTTCCAATGCTCTCTCTAGAGCCCTAGATTCATAGCCCCTGCTGCTTGTTGCCATTGGTACCTAATGCCGAGATCAGATTGCAATACCCTGAGATGTTCCTAGATGACTTACCTTTGTGTCCTGACATGGGAAACAATCTGTCCATTCTGACCAGTTGCTCAGCTGACAGGCAACTGGCTCAGGGGTCACAGCTCGGCTAACTCGCCTAAAGTGAGAAAAGAATCATTTTAAAGATTAAAACGACAACATAAGAGAACTGTGTGAAAGTCCCAAGCTATCTATCTATCTACTTAGTCATTCATTCATTTATCTCTCATACAATGCATCCTAACAATACCCTGCCTTCCTCCTTCCCTTCCTCCCAGCCTGCCTTCACTTCCCCTACCATAACAAGATGCTATAAGGCTAAACATAAACCTTCATATTCAAGGGTGGACTAGGCAATCCAGTAGGAGGAAACAGGTCCCAAGGGCAGGCAAAAGAGCCAGAGTCATACCTGCCCCCATGGTTGGGAATCCAATAAAAAGCCCCAAGCTAAAGAACCACAGGATGTATGCAGAGGATCTGGTGCAGACCAAGGCAGGGTCCATGGTTGTTGCTTCAGTCTCTGTGAGCTCCATTGAGCCCTGCTTAGTTGATTCTGAGGACCATGTTCTCCTGCCGTCCTGGACCCCTCTGGCTCCTACCATCCTACAACACTCTGCAGAGTCCCTGAGCTCCACCTAAGGTTTGGCTGTGGGTCTCTGTATCTGCTCTCATCAGCTACTGGAGGAAGCCTCTCTGACGACAATTGAACTAAGCATCCATCTATGAATATAGCAGAATATCATTAGGAATCATTTCATTGACTTTTGGGGGAGGGGGGTTAGTCATGATTGGTTCTACCCAAGGCCTCTGAGTCATCCAGCTTCTGGATACTGGCTATCCAGGCAGTGTCAGACATGGGCCCCTACTCAGGTTAGACCAATCATTGACTGGGCTCTCCCACAAGCTCTGAGACACCAATGCATCTTCCTGGCAGGGCAGTTTGTGGGTCATAAATTTTTGAATGGGTTGGTGTCCCAGTCCCACCACTGGGAGATGGCTTGGACTGGAAAGATTATTCAATCAACAAGACTAGACTCACAATCAAAAATATAAGACTACAATGTATATGCATAATCCCTCCCTGGAAACTTGAGGCTCTGCTGGTTGTCGATCCCTCCTCCTATCAGAGTATTCCATTCTGAACTAGGGAACAAGGCAGAAGGTCTGTAGGCATTGCTGAGCCCCTTTCTCTGCCTTCGGGTGTCTAGCATTCTCAAAGCTCCTTCTCCTCAATGTAGAATTAGCATGCTTGCAATATTGGTAAAATTCCACCAGAGTCCAAACCCTTGGAATTCAGGCCCTTGTCTCTATTGCTACTGAATCCCACCATCTGTCATGAGTAAACCTATGGGAGCTATTCAGAGAAGAGAAAAAAAAGAAAGAAGGGGGGAGAAGGAAGGAGGGGAGAGAGAGGGCAGGGAGAAGAAGAAAGGAAAAAGTAAGGCCTATTTCTGGGAAATGATAGTGACGTTTTTAGATTTGCTTGAACCTGATTCCTAGTTAGAACTAAAATAATCTTGACATCTAGAAATGCTGAGAGATCAAAGCCACGGGTCTTTTTTTTTTTTCTGATATACTATCCTAAAATTAAAGAACGCTTTAGAGAAACATGGAGAGAATTTACAAGCCAAAGATTTAGGGATTGAAAAGGGCTTGCATTCGCCTTGCACCTCACTGAAGAACTGTCAAGGTAAGTCCACACAGCCTGTGCTATGATGTCACAATGGAGGGAAACAAACAGTAAAACCAGGCAGCTGAAAGCACAGACCCAGACAGCAGTGCTACACCGCTGCAGCTTCCCAAGCTCATGACATGATGTCTAGACAGAGGCACACAGTGATGCTGTCACAGGGGCCAGACACAGAAGGACCAACAGGGCTGCCACTAAATCACCTCCGGCCAACATGACCAATATTCTCCCAGCATTTTAATGAATTTTTAAATGTAGTTCATTTTTGATGATTATACAAGTAATGCATTCACATTAAAGAAAGTATAGCAACAATTATAAAAAAATTATCTCAAATCTTACCACCATTAATATTTTATTATATTTCATTCCATTCTATTTTCATAACATAGTGGAGGGTATACAGAGTATCATGTTGTATGTCCTGATCTTTCCCACTTAATACAGAAGAGATATAAACTATTTATGATGACCGTGTATTGCTTTACTATTCCATAATAAATAGATATTTGAGCCCAAGTTTTTCTGAATTCTAGGCTATTTTCTGGCAATGGGATCTGTAGAATGGAACTGTTGGTTTTATTTTTTGGTTGGTTGGTGTTTTTTTTCTATTTATTTATTTTTTGGATTTTTGAGACAGGGTTTCTCCGTAGCTTTTGGTTCTTGTCCTGGAACTAGCTCTTGTAGACCAGGCTGGCCTTGAACTCACAGAGCTCTGCCTGCCTCTTCCTCCCAAGTGCTGGGATTAAAGGCATGCACCACCACCACCCGGCTTCCTTTTTTATTGATTTTTATTGAGCTCTATGTTTTTCTCTGCTCCCCTGCCTGCCTCTCCCCTCCCCCTTCAACCCTCTCTCAAGGTCCCCATGCTCCCAATTTACTCAGGAGATCTTGTCTTTTTCTACTTAGATCTATGTAAGTCTCTCTTAGTGTCCTCATTGTTGTCTAAATTCTCTGGGATTGTGGTTTGTAGGCTGGTTTTCTTTGCTTTATGTTTAAAAAACTACCAGTGAGTGAGTACATGTGATAATTGTCTTTCTGTGTCTGGGTTACAATCATCATTTAAGAATGGTTAAGCCAGGAGCGGTTGATTTTAAAGCTTGTGACACATACTGCCAAAGAGCTTTCCCGGGGAGCTGTAGCCATTCTTAAATGATGCTTGTGGTTTGATGTGGTTTACACTTCTGTGCTGGAGGCAAAGGCAGTGTTGGGAAGATGGACTTTATACACAGTGGGATCCACTGTAGAGCATCACATCACTGGTCTCTCAGTGGCTGGTCCTGTGAAGGTGGGCTGCTGGACCAGGAGCCGCCTCGCCCTTCATTCTCCAGCCTCTTGCTTTCTGCCTCCCTACGCGTTCTCTTCTACAATATGTTTCTACCATGACGCCATCTGCCCTGTTGTGACTGAGCCAAAGGCCATCACCAGAGCCAAGAAATGCCAGCAGTGTACACATAGGCCTCCAGAACTACGAGTGGAATAAACCTCTTCATTACGAGCCCAGCCACAAGCATTTGGCTACAGCAGTGCAAAATGCATCAGTGACCCTTAAAGAGGAACTGATAATTCTGTGACCTATGAAATCTTGGCAAATAATTTTAGAGTATCTCTCAGCTAGCAAGAACCTGATCAATCAGTAAGAAACTTAATCTGGGATACCAGACCCCGGGAGCATGTGCGATTAGTCCGACATTTGCTTCTAACTTGTTTGATATTACTAGGGAGTTCCTCTGTATATGGGCCTTCATGTCCTTCATCTATTGAAACAGTGCAAGTCCTGTGATGTTGCTGCACCTTCTTCAAAGCTTGATCTCTAGTGCGCCAGTTTTGTAAACTATATATCCATGGCGGCGGGGGAGGAGGGCAGACAGAAGACAAGTTCCACGGTCAATTCATTTGACTAAATTGCCTACGGTGTGCCATGCGGGGACATTGAAAATGCCTGACAGCTTTAGGGGCTCTGCATCTCGCCTTGCTCACTCCATTATTTCCTCACTTATTTTAAACTCAACCCATTTTTTTTTTCACACATCATCTGGGGGACTATTGAACACAGCTGAAGCCGCGCTGAGATAACGGGACTTTCGAGTCTATCAGCTGCACGGCTGCCCCCAGGTCCTACCACTCACACCCAAAACCAGAGATAACAGCTTGGAAAACTCTTTTAAATGTGGAGTGAGATCGTGTATGAGACCCTGAGCCGCAGCCTAGGACACATGCCAGTTTCTTCTCCTAATACTTTCTATTTAGCCACGTGCAAACCTCTCCATCTGCATCTGAAACATACAGAAATATACCCCGTACAGGGCCAGGCCCTGGACCACTGAGATACTTTCTCTCCTTCCCTCCCCCACCCC
>NC_022016.1:72202753-72206576 GCF_000317375.1 Microtus ochrogaster
CATGTAGGCCAGAGGTCAATATTAGATGTCTTCCTGAATTGCTCTACACCTCCTTTATTAATTCAAGGTCTCTCACTGAGCCTGGAGCTCGCTGATTGGCTAGACTGGCTGCCCAGCAAGCCCGGGGATCCCCTTGTTGCTACCTTTCCTGCACTGGAATCACTGCCACACTCTGCTGTGCTGGTTTTTCACCTGAGTGTTGAGTATTCAATCTCCTGCTGTGTGGCAAGTACTTTACCAACCGAAACATCTCCCCAGCCCTCATCTACTCTTTAGCTCAGGTTGGCATGTTAGACAAAGGGTTTAAAATCTAGTTGAATATGCAACCCTGGAGTCAAATGTTTGACCCCACAATGTGGCCACCTCAGCAACTTAGAAAACACAATAATTAATTAGCTCCTTACTGATCCTATGCCAGTAGGTCAGAAAGCCTATCTGATTATGACAAGGGGACACCCTAATACACAGGCTCGGCTTATAGCCAAAGCCGATTGTCACTAATGATATAATCTTGAGCTAATCCATTCAATTACATAGGAATTATATCATGAGATGAAGGTATCTTAAATTTGGCTTTGAAAGCGATCCCTCTTCAGCACCCTACTCACCGCTAAACCCACTGGAGAGTTTTACGACTTCATCAGACTTGCTTTGCGTTGGCCGTGGCTTCCTCTGGAAGCTTGCTCCCCCTGACCTCCTCAATACCACCTCCACTCTCTCCCTTACTCAGTGGTCAGTACCTTGGGCTTCTCTAAGAACTGGAATTCTTCAGGACGCCTCTTTGTTTTTCCTCTCTCTTCTTGCTTTTCTTACTCTGAAGGAGCCGAGATTGCCTCCACCAGCATCGCGTACCATCCGTGCCAAGGCTGTCCAAGTTCAGCTCGCCCCCCCTGGACTGCCTTTCTGCCCCGCTGCTCCCCACCAGGCTCCCCTGCTTCGCATCCCCACCCCTTGCCGCAGCACAGAAAACATTAGGGTCCTAAGTTGAACCTCTTAGGTTTGACTTTCAACCAACTCCTTTCTCAAGTGAACCCCATCATTTGTGGGATCACCACACAGACAAGTTCCCAGACTGGATTCCTGGCAGTGGTCCTTAATCTCCTTCTTTCTCTCACCCTCCTGGCCTATCTCTTGGAAAGTTCTGTCCAGTTCCCAAGAAGACATATCTCAGGTTTCTTCTCTTCCTCCCACCTCAGTACCTGCCATAGTGTAAGACCCTATTACATCACTGCAGCCTTTGAAAGCCTCTTATAGGAAAGGTTTTCCCTTTCTTTCTTCCTTTCTTTCTTTCTTTCTTTCTTTCTTTCTTTCTTTCTTTCTTTCTTTCCTTCTTTCCTTCCTTCCTTCTTTCCTTCCTTCCTTCCTTCTTTCTTTATTTTCTCTCTCCTTTTTCTCCTTTCCTTCCCTCCTTCTTTCTTTGTCTTTCTCTATTTTTTATTTTTTCTTTCCCTCCTTCCCTCCTTTCTTCCCTCCTTTCTCTCTTTCTCTTTTTTTCTTATTTCTGTATAACAAACAATGATTTTTTTAATGAGAAGTCATGCAATATTTTTCTTTCTTAAGTCCCTCTTCAGTTTTGTTTTTTTACTAGCCATAAACTAAAATCCAATCTCTCTTACCATGGTGTCCGTGACTCTCTGAGATACAGCCCCTTCCCACCATTTTGACATGCATTCCTGCATGACCTTTTGCATTCCTGCCAACCTCCTTCAGCTGCCACACATCACAAGCTACTTCCTATGACAGGCGCACTGCACCTCCTCATCTCTCAACATTGTCCTCTTCACAGAGCCTTCCCCATTCTTCATGTCTCAGCATTGATGCTTCCCCTGCAGAGAATGTCACTCAACCAATTTATCTTTAGGTCTCTTTGCTCTCTCTCTTTCTCCTAACCCATTCAACCCATTCTGTGTGATTCCTTCATGCTATTCTTCACAATTTTAAATGAAAATTTGTGTTTACATGTTTACTGTCTGATGTGGGATTCCCCTCTGTATGCTGGAAATACCATCAGTTAATAAAGGACTATCTTGGGCCTGCCCAGGGCTGAATAGATGTAGGCAGGGAAAACTAAACTGAATGCTGGGAGAAGGAAGGTAGAGTTTAGAGAAGCCATGTAGGCCCACCAAAGACAGATGCTGGAACATTACCCAGTAAGCCACAGCCTTGTGGCGATACACAGATTAATGGAGATGGGTTAAATTAAGATGTAAGAGCTAGCCAATAAGATGCTAGAGAAAAAAAAAAAAGAAGTCACTATAACCAAAAAAAAAAAAACAAAAAAACAAAATAAGATGCTAGAGCTAATAACCAATCAGTGATTTAATTAATACAGTTTCTGTGTGGTTACTTCAGGTCTGAGCTGCTAGGCAGCCGGGAAACAAACAACTGTCTAAGCCTTTGTCTTAGTTACTTTTCTACTGCTGTGCTAAGACACCATGATCAAGATAGCCTATTGAAGAAACAGTTTATTGAACTTGCAGTTTCAGTGGGTGAGCCATGACCATAAATGTCACAGACATTAAGCATAGAAAGAGACAGGCAGACACAGCGCTGAAGCCATAGCCTAATGCGTACATCCTGATCCACAGGCATGGAGCAGAGATAAAGAAAGCTAAATGAGATTGGTGTGGGTTTTCAAAATCTCAAAGCCTGCCCCCAGTGACACACCTCCTCCAACAAGGCCACACCTGATAGTATTTCCCAAACTGTTCTACCAATGGGGGATCAGGTATTCAAATACATGAGCCTATGGGAAACATTTTCATTCAAACCACCATAGCCCGTAAACTACGGGAGGATCAGGATGTCGTTTGCTTATTTTACGACCTAGTAACAACTATATCTAGATTATTTACTTATTAAATAAACAACAAGTTAATAATACCAAAAAAAGCATCTACAAGCCACATGGCATTCCACACACACTTTTAGTTCCAAGAGTGTAGCAGAATTTCCTGCATAATTCATACTCAGTGCCGTTTGATGCATAGCTTATGATTAGTTACTCTGAATATCAATCTCTATATTACTATGACTCACTTTTGAGTCGCAGCCACCCAATTGCGTGTGTTAATTAGAAGGCCGTGTTGCCTGTATGCATATTAATTCCAGTCATCTTGATGACTGCTAAGAACATTCACATGGCTCTGGCCCAGACACTTGGGCAAACACACTTTGATGCCCATAAAGGGAATAAAATAAAAAGGAGAAACATGATTGACACTTCCTTGGCATCTACTATGTATAGGGGCTACTACAGAAGTGACGATTCCACAGGATGCTAGGTGGTTTAATGTTTCCTCTAGAATTGAAGTCTTCATTTACATTTTTTTTCAATCTCCCTAGAGGATTCTGGTTTTTGTCAGTAGAAATGATAGGGTGAAGATCTTTAAGCTGTCTTAACTCCAGATGAAGACCATGACTTGTTTATCAAAGCAGGAGCCAATTTTTCATTTTCAGAGAGGTAATTTATTTTGTTTTCCTGGCGGGAGGGCCTGGTGATGGTTCTGGTGATAATGCTGGTCCAGAAACTGGAAGACTGTGTGCCACCACACACCTCAGTGGGACACACCAAACTGCTCCATCTTCCCCTGGTCTTCAGTTTGAAGAATCATTAAAAAGCAACTTAAGAAGCATGCAGTGACAATTAAGTATAATGTTTATTAAATGCCAAATGAGAAATCATGTTACCAAAATCTTTCCCTCTCTCTTGCTGGCACTCAGGTTTTCTCTGTAATATGAGTCAAATATACTATTTGTTAATTCTTGTGTAATGTAACCATTTTCAGAATAAGATAAAAGAAGCCGGGCGGTGGTGGTGCAC
>NC_022016.1:72206722-72227052 GCF_000317375.1 Microtus ochrogaster
AAAAAAAAAAAAAAAAAAAAGAATAAGATAAAAGAATTCATTGACAAAAATACACTATAATAAATGCCAAAGGAAGTTATACAAATGAAATTACAATATTAGAACTGGTATAATATTATTTGAACATTGACTGTAATAAGTTAATGTTATACATTATAAATTTTATAGAATAACAAAAAAAAGTAGAATAGTTACTCTATCCACTTAAAATTATAAGATACTAAATTTAAAAGATGATCTGAGAAAGAGAGACATGGAAACAAGATATAGGACAAATAGGAAATAGTAAGATGATGAATTCAAAGAAACCCTGCACCAATAATTACATTCAATATAAATGGTCTAATTACTATCACTAAAAGACAGAGACTGGGTCTGGTTTGGTAGCTCAGTTGAAAAATGCCTGCCTTGTATATAAAATGTCCCAAATCCAATACCAAGCACAACCATAATAAGAAGGTAATGATGATGATGTGATGATAATGATGATACTAATAATGGATAATCAACTAAGCCTTTAAAAAAGACAGAGATCATATTTAGACTATGATATTTAGACATGATAGTCATTTTAAAAATATGGTCATATATAGTAAAACAAAACATTAGATAGCCATTTGCCATGAAAACACAAGCAATAAGCAAACAAGAATGACTACATTACTATTAAACAAATACACTGTGAATTGAAAATAATCATCTAAGATAATGAAAGCATTTCTCAATGCTAAAAGGACTGTTCGTCAAGAAGAACGTCCCTGTGTGATGGCTCATCTCCATGGTCTGTTTTACTGGGTTCAAGATCACTGGTGAGACTGCTAAAGCTCACCCTCTGAGTGCCCCTATGAAGACCCGTCCAGGAAAACATAACTGAAGAGAAGAGGCCTACCCTGACTGTGTGTGGTACCATCCTATGGGCTGAGAGCCCTGACAGAATCAATGGTCTAAAAGAAAGAAGTCAGCCGTGAGCAGACATCCCCTTCTCTCTGCATCCTCTCTTCTGTGGAATGGACCATTCTGCTCTCCTCCATTGTACTGCTTCTTCTGTGATGTGCTGAAGTCTCTGAAATTGTTGAGGACAATGCAATATTCTTCCCTTGAGTTGTCACTGTCCCCTCAGTCATTTTGTCATAGTAACTAATCCATCTAATTCAACCCCCCACCCTCTGTGTGTGTGTGTGTGTATGTGTTTAATAACACAACTTCAACAGATACATGGAACATACTAATAGAACCAAAACAGAAATAGGGAAACTCACAAGAATAGTTGAATAATACTGCCTGTCACCTCTCTTAGTAAGTGATAGAACAGAGATGAAAATTTAAGCAACAGGGGCTGGAGAGGTGGCTCAGCGGTTAAGTAACAGGTTTCTCAACTTATTTGCAACTATTTGTACTGTACAGCATAGAATATCCGCTAATCCTACATTCTTCGTCATTAAAGAAATCTCAGTGGGCAGTGGTGGCACACACCTTTAATCCCAACACTCGGGAGGCAGAGGCAGGCAGATCTCTGAGAGTTCAAGTCCAGCCTGGTCTACAGAGTGAGTTCCAGGACAATCAGTTCTGTTTCACAGAGAAACCCTGTCTCAAAAAAAATAAAAATAAAAAATAACCAACCAACTAAACAACAACAACAAGCTGGGCAGTGGTGGTGCACGCCTTTAATCCCAGCACTCGGGAGGCAGAGGTAGGCGGATCTCTGTGAGTTCGAGGCGAGGCTGGTCTTTGATCTCAAACAGAGCAAGTTCCAGGAGCTCCAAAGCTACAGGGAAACCCTGTCTCAGAAGGAAAAAAAAGGAAAGAAGGAAGGAATCTCAATAAATTGAAAGAATTTTAATAAGTTTTATAACTAACACATACCAAAATATCTTACTTGTTTAAAATGTGTTCTAGAGAATCACTGATCTTGCTGCTAATTGTAACTTCCTTCCATGGCTTTAAGATTTTATGCTTACACAACCCCTATTTCTTTCAAGAGAGTATAATGAGCAAATGTTAACCATGAGCTTACAAAGTAAACATGAGCCATGAAACACACACGCACACGCACATACATACACATGTGTGCACAAGCACACATGCATCTTCCATGTTAGGTATCTCGTGGAATTTATTTGGGGATAAAAACAAGTGCTGTTGCTAAAAATCCAACAAAATGTTGAAGTCTCTAATTGAAATGGATAAATCTGGAAGAGCCATGCCAATTGGCACATTATAAATTTCTTCTTTCTATTGCTGTCAGCCATCCAAACAAATGGAAAAATCAACAATAACAACCCTCCGCTTGCTGTCACAGGGAGCAGCTCTGAGTGGATATTCACTAAGTGGGAGGCATTGTTCCCTTGTTCTAGGTACTTTTGGCCTCTAATTCCTGCTCTTACTTTCCTCCCATTTTACAAGTGAGTAAAATGAAGCCCTGAGCGCTTATGTAATTTGTTCAAGATCAAACAACTATTAATAGCAAGTGCCAGCACCAGGATTTGAACCCAGGGGGATGATGATGTCATGTAACTTTCTATTTTTCAAAACCAATGTCAGAAGCACCGGCAGTGAACGCAAGAGCCCCATGGTTTCTCCCGCAGCATTTTGTACGCTGCTGAATCGGATCTCTTCTGCCTTGACTTGAATTTTCCCTCTTCACTGATCTGTCTTGTTTGATAAGTTCATCAAACATCAAGACTCTGTTCGTTTTCAGAAAGGATTATAGTGATAAGCTTTTATAATTGAGAGTAGCTCAGCTGAGATTTCCTTCACCAGCGACCTCTTGCCTGAGCCTTCTAATGATTAGCGATGAATTTTATGATGTTTCAAGAGTGTATTTGTTTTAAATATAAGTTACAGATTATCTGCTTGTAAAACCCATCTCCCCCTCTGAACTGTTACTTAAAGGGAATTTCTCTCTGACTCTTAGCATTTAAACAATAATGATTCAAAATTGAGTTAACTAATAAGAACTTGAAAATAATTCTATTTAAAACCTCCAATGTTTGAGAGACAGAGCGTGCTTAAAAGATATCTATCTCAAAAGTGAAGTTAAAATGCTTCTTAAGAACCACAAAACATTCAATGGTGATATATATCCAAATGAAGCCAGGTTGAAAATCTCAGGAAACAAATAGGCAAAATGCAACCGACATGGGAAAATATTCCCTCTGTTATCAGCCCAGAGCAAAGGTTTAGAATGACATGGCTGAGTCTCTTCTATGGTTTCTTGTTTTCCCCCAGAAAAATATTTGCAAATATTATCTATATATATCCTGCCAACCTGTGTAAGGTGAGATAGATTTTTACCATTTTCTTTTTATATATAATGAAGTGGAGGCTAACTGCCTCACATTGCTTGAGAAAAATACTACTTATTAAAAGCCTACTGTATGCAGAGTAAATTTTAAGTCCAGGATGTGATTACACCTACATTAACTATTAGAGACGAGGTAGAGAATCAGAGAGACTAGATGATTCGGTCTGGATTGCTGGCGAGGACTAGAGAGGTCATTCCCAGCTAGACACATCAGACTAGTACTAACTGGCTTTTCCCCTGTTCCAACTCCTTTACTGGATTGCAATAGTATGAAAAAGAGGTTCCACGACAACACAGCCCACTGCCAACATCACATCACAGTATCTTTGTCCCCCCCAGCAGAGGAGCCCACTTACTTGTTAACCTTCTCTTGTGCAGTTACCCAGGGATGCCATGACATCAAAGACAAGCCAAAGAGAATAACGACAAGCATCTTATCCAGAAGTCACCATCTAGCATTGATACAAAAGCAGAAAATAGCCGACTTTAGAAGTTGCAGAAATCTCCAGGCTGGAACCCCAAACACCTATCAGAGGTTTAAAATGATCAGAAGTTCCTCCGTTCCCATTCAATGTGATTAACCAGTAACCAAGGTATTGATTAGCTAAACACCTTCAAAATGGCCCCAAGCCCTTTAGCCCTGTTTTGGGAAATCCCCACATGGCTAAGAAAAGGTGATATTTAACTAAAATCAGTTCAGTAAAGAGTTTTCTTTCCAGAGACAGACAAAATGCAAAACCAAGATGCAGTTGCCAGAGACCCAGTGTTTCCCACTGGCTGTTGGAGCTCCTAAGGTCAGAATAGTCTGTTGTTCAAGGCAGCAGCAAGGCTCAAGGCTCACCTAGAACATCAGCTCAGATGCAGGCATCTGGGAAAGTGCGAGAATATTAACAGTTTCATGGAGGTTCTGCTATACGTTACCAAACATCTGAGAATGCATGAGATTCACTGGACTTTCCGCTCTCAATTCAACAACTGAGTGTCCTCAAGATCCAGCCTATTTATTGTCTCAAGGGGACCAGATGTCTTAAATATACATCTTTGAGAAACTCTCTCTGGAATGATAATGCCAATCATGGCCAACACATCTGCACTGCCGATGCCATACCTGGATATAATCTCCCACTCTTCCAGACATAAATTAAATCAAGTAAATAGAGATGGACAGAAGATAAACGAGCAGCTAGTCCAAAGCTATTAAATACTACTAAGTGATAGGTACTTCAAGTCTTGTATTTAGTCTCCGATCAAGAATTTTGCCACATGAAAAGTACTAAGTCCGTACTGCCATTGAAGAGGGAGCTCAGGTCAGTTAACTAGCTGGCTCAAGGATGTGCCGTTGTCTTGCTATGTTTGGAGAGGTGTAAATTGGTTTTAGGATTAGCCAGTTGTGTCTTTACTGACCTCAATAGGGAGACACAACGACCAGCTTGAATGCCTGAGAAATGCACATCTGACTCATATATGGAAACTCCAGAGAGGCTGCCAGTAATTCCTCCTTTCCACTTCTCAGGGGTTTAGGCAAAACTTGGCAGATGTGAGCCCCAGCTCTGAATGCTGGAAGGACCCTAAGATTGCGTCTGTCTGTCTCCCACTTCTCTTCAGTTCTGAGGCCGAGGTCTTCTTAGCCACAGTTCTTCCGAGTGTATACATCATTTGAAAACTTTCCTTTCTTCTTTTTTGCACCAGAAGCCAAGTTGGTATTTTCTGTACTGTGTCTACAAATGTGGAGATGGGGGTGTTACATCTGAACACTCGGAGTACTGTACCTGGACCCCACCTTTCTCCTAACCCCCAAAATCCATTTTATGAAAAGTTCCTGTCTCAGACATGCAGATTTCCCTGGGACTGGAACTCAGGGTCCCCAACCACTTTCATAGATTTCTTTATGGGGAACACACCTCCCCAAACACTGTCTTCTAAGTAGCCATGTCATTGGTCACTTGGCAATGCCCAAGGATGCTTGTGATTGCCCCCATGGGGGAGGTGCTACAGGTATCCAGTGGATAGAGTCAGGGGATGAGGCTAAACATCCCACAATGCACAGGGATCCCCACTATAAACAAAGGCATCTGACCCTAAGTGTCAATAGAACTTATGTGGGAAACACTGTCTACAAGAGTCTGACCTGCCTTTTTCTTCCTTGGAGTCCTGGGTCCCTCTTCTTTTTATGTGTATGTGATGATGACATGTTCTTTTCAGAACAACTCCCTCTTGAGGTTTACTAGGTGACTATTCATTCTTCTTACCCCAAACCTCAGTGACATTCAGGATTCCTGACAGGCCTTAGTCACCTCTCCCCCACATCCTCCAATGTTAGCATTTAAATTATGTTGCCTTACTCTGTAATGTTTCCCCCTTCTTGCTTTACCCACACTATCACAAACCGTCCTCCCCCACCCCAAAGAAATCTAAACTGACTCCTAGTGGGGCCGCATTTCTCCTCTGTCCACATCAGGGCTGACCTCATCTCCAAGAAAATGGAATCTGACACTGCTCTCCTGCTCCAGGGTCTTCTGTGGCTCCCAGCTGTCTATGAATCAAAAGTATAAACTCCTCCCTAAACAGGATCCCACCCAACTTTGTATCCTTAACCCACCTCAAGCATTTTAGTGTCCCTCTGGCACAATCTAGGTCCCTCCTGCCTGCCTCTCACTTTCCACTGTAGTGACATTGTTCATCTTGCCTCTTCCGCCAGAACCATCTTCAGCCATCCCCCATCTTTCTGTCAAGAGGCTTCTCCAAGTCAAGACCAGCATGGATATTTGTCAGGTGGCTTCAATTAGAAGTTGTTGCCTTGTTGTCTAAGCCTCATAAACATGGCAAGAGTGTTGGAAGGGTCTTGCTGGTCAGAGGTTGCAGTCTATCATGGCCTGGCAGCTTTCTCCAAAACTGGACAACATGACGACTCCCACCCCCTCAGCGAGACTTCCCGCAATCTCCCTGCCCCTATCTAGAGAATATCTCTAGGCCTGGAGGACTGACCTCATCTGAAAGCTGTCTCTAAACCTGGGGACCTGAGTTATCTCTAGGGTGACTCTTCACACAGTTTCCTGCTAGAAGCTTTTCCCCTGCTGCATATATGGTAACTAAGATTTGTACTAGGAGCTTTGCTGTAGGACCTTGCTGCCCCTAACCCAGTCTTAGGACAGGAGTGTGCCACTGAACACAAATTAGGGTTATCCCCAGGCTCCCCAGTCCCATATGTTTTCTGTACTCTGGAATAAAGCTGAGTTGATGCACCAAAGTAACCTCCCAGAGGACTAGACGTCTCCATGGTATCCACAGCTGTCTGAACCCTGTTTGCCACTTCTGATCCCCTCACTTTCATGGACCAATGCACCGATGATCCTGGGGAAGAAGCAGAACCACACAAGAGCACTTTAAATTTTCTCTATTGTGTTAGAGTTAGGGTTAGGGTGTGGAGGCTCTCTGGAAAGTAAACCTTACCTAGGGTAAGGTCTATACCTGATTTTTCCTTATAATCTCCCATGCCACTCAGTACTGGCTCTTCAACAAGAACTTTTGGTGCATGGTTATCAAGTGATCCATTAAAATAGATGGTTTTCGTGATACTCACATTTTATCATTTTACCTTCAAAATTATCTTCTCTCTCTCTATCTATCTATCTATCTATCTATCAATCATCTATCTATCTATCTCTCTCTCTCTCTCTCTCTCTCTGTGTGTGTGTGTATGTGTGTGTTTGCACAAGCACATGCCACAGCACAAGACGGAAGTCATAGAACAAATTTAAGAAGTTCTCTCCTTCTACCACGGGTCCTGAAAGTTCAATTCGGGCCTTTCACAGCAAGCTCTTTACTTACTGAGCTATCTTGCTAACCCCCAATTCCAGAATTCTCTGGAAGTCAGAATAATTGAGAACTATGGAGTACCAAGCCCTGTACCTGCCACCTCCCAGAACCCCAATTCTCACAGCAGCCTTGCAATGCCAGGAACCCTAATGTAGTTTTGGAGATAAAGACACCAAGGTTTCGATAAAACAGATCGGCTACAATCCCTCACAGAATGAGTCTGAATCATGAATGTACAGACTCTTTCAATCACTGAACCTGGGATTTAGGTCTAGTTGTCCAACTATAAAGTGCCATGCCAGGCTAAGGCTACATCTTCCAGCACCAAGTCTGAACCCCTTCTCCATTTATTATACATTAGCAGAAATGAATCTTATTTCTAGAAGCAAAGGAGTCAAAATAAAATGGATCACGGATGAAATTAAAAAAGGGATTTGGGACTGTATAGAATTGCACACTCCCATAATCCCAGCATCCAGGAAGCTGAGGCAGGGGTGACAAAAATTCCAAAGCAAACCTTGAACACATTAAGAGACCATATCTCAAAGAGGAGATGTGGGGAGGCCAATGGAATTGCGCTACACCTCTAGGAGAGAATGTGTGTAGAGAACTGGGGTGGGGGCCCCCATCTGCTTCAGCCAAAATTTTCTAAGATGAATGGAGACTGCCAAAAAAATATGTTAGGTTTGCATATTCGAATTTCACCTTAATTGTAGCATCCGGCTGTCAGTGACAGTTGTAAACGGTTATGCAGAATCAACAGTAAGACGGTAATTCATTTTGAAAATGCATCGCCTGTCTCATGAAAACACTCTTCACTATTGAAATCAGCCTGTGAGTTATGGCCTCAGAACAGAGCATGGCCCGGGTTGCCTCGTGCGGCTGCAGCCATGACATCTGGGCTCATGCTCTCGCTGGTAAGCCTCTAAAAGTTCTCCAAACTGGGCCCGCAGTTGCACAATCACATAGGAGATCTGAATCTGCATACCTAATGTGAAAGGAAGTGATTCCCTGGGGTAGGAAGACCACAGCATTAGGCCAGAAAGTGCTGCTCACCAGGTACTATCTCCTCGCCTTGGCTTCATCATCCGTAAAACAGATAAAAATAATGTTTTCCTAATAGGACAAGATTAAACACCAAATGGGGGAATCTGCTCACAGCCGGGCACTTTGAACAGCTGTTTCTGCCTTATTGAAACAGTGACTCCCAGTCTCCGTATCTATTTTTCTTCATTTATATGCATGGGAGATTTCCTTTGAGCACAGAGGCTGGGGGGGGGGCAGAGAGCATGGGGCTGCCAGAGAAACCGTCAGAGGAGGGTAGAATGTGGGAAGTTCACACCTAGGCACCTTGGACTGAGTCTGAGTCCCCCAGAAGCCAGATGCTTCCAGCAAGAGCTGGAATAATAATTCCAAGGCCAGGGAGAGTGGGTCCCACCCCCATCCCTGCCTAGGTTCCTAGAGTACCTCCGGGGTTTATGGGTGGGAAGGACTCAAAATGATAACCTCAGCCTCACAATGGCTACAGCAAGTATGCTTTTTCCCAGGACCATACCACCTGGAATCAGTGTGGATCATCAAGCACACAGCTTTATGTGGGGGTTCACTGGTGCTGCTGGTGAGGTTTGTGGGTGCACATGTACCAAAATATACTAATTTCTCGATGCCCAAGCCTCCAGAATACCCAACCCAGTTCCTGGCACAGTCTGCAGGCAGTAAATGAACATGTCCCGCCCACTGCCTTCCTACTTCCGAATCTCTCCTCCTGTAGATCCCCTGTCTATTATATCAGTTTTCTTCCTGATTGTCTCACCAGTTCCTGGCTGTAGCCAAAAGACCTTAGCAATAGGTTTTCCACTGGGAACGAAGTGGGGCTGAGTTAAGTAATTGGTCTCGATTAAAAGCTGTGCACTGGAGAGGCTAATCCGTGCCTACTGCTACCTACTTCCAGGAGAGCTTTGTATTTGCATTTAAGGATGTGGGGTAAGGAGTCAGTGTCTGGCTCATTACAGTAGAATTAAATTCTCCAGGAAGGGATTCAGCATTCTAAGTGGCCCTGGCCAAAGCTGGTGATCCTTTGGTACATCCTCTTTCACTTCTTCTGTTAGGTTGTACTGCTTCAGAAGCCCCAGCTGGGGACCATTCATTCAGGTGTGCTCTCAGTCAGATCCCAGAGCGATAGGAGACAATGTGAGGGTTGCCGAGGATCTGACCGAGTGACCCAAACTGTGTGCGCCATTTCTGCATTTCTGTTCAGCATCTGTGTGTTGTCAACATAGAGCTGACCGTGCTCTTGAAAACACCACAGGCTTGGGGCTCTAGAGATGGCTCCCCAAGCGCTGACTACGCAAGCATGAGGACCAGAGTTTAGATCCCCAGCACCCATGTAAATGTTGGGCTGCGTGGTGGTCTGACTGGAATCTTAGTGCTCAGGAGACCAAGGCCAGGGATGCCCGAAGCAAACTAGCTCAGTGGACTAGTCAAACCAGTGAGCTCAGGGCTTATGGGAGAGACTTGGCCCCAATAAGGTAGAGAGCAGTTGAAGAAGACACCGCATGTCAAGTTCTGACCTCTGTATGGGCATTGACATGTGCACTAACCCTCACATACATGTACACCCCACACATAGGCAAATATGCGTATGTATACCCATGTGCAGCACATGTATTCTGCATGTGCAAAACTATGTATCATAAGCTTTAAGGCATGACCAATAATGACCGAATGGACTGATCACTCAGAAGATGAGTCCTGAGGGGCCTGACCAAGCCAGTTCCCTTCCCCACCCTATCACACTCAGGGATGGACTGCACATGGCCATGGGTCAGCTACTACACTGGCCCCATCCAGGGCTGGAGTTAAACGCTGGTGGGCACTAGAGATGAGAGGCACCGCCCCTGCCTGTCTCAGGGTCCTGTGGCTGGGATCCACAGCAAGCACCGAGCTCGGGGTATCTGTGATCCAGGGAATATGTGTGACTGGACTTTAGGGGAGACATGGGAAGAGCACTAGGAAATTGTTTGATGTAGTTTTGTTTTTAATTATTTATTTATTTATTTTTGGTTTTTTGAGACAGGGTTTCTCTGTGGTTTTGGAGCCTGTCCTGGAACTAGCTCTTGTAGACCAGGCTGGTCTCGAACTCCCAGAGATCCGCCTGCCTCTGCCTCCCGAGTGCTGGGATTAAAGGCGTGAGCCACCACCGCCCGGCGAGTTTTGTTTTTTAGACAAAGAAAAAAAAGTAGAACATTCCCGATATTCTAGACAAAGGAAGTCACATTGGTGAAGCCAGGAGTCCAGCCAAGGAGGGATTCTCCCTGCTACATGGGTAGAAGCAGACCATACATGAGCAGAGATGGCAGCAGAGGCGAGATTCTTATTAAAGGGACGGTGGTTTGGCGCATGTGCCTTTGTGTGACGACTGAGGTGAACGCCGCCCCTGAGGGTATGAGGGCAGCCTTGAGAAACAGAAACTCTGCCATCAGAGATGGCACTTTGCCCTCCAAGAGCCACAGAGGATGCGCTGGGGTAGGGAGGACTGAGGCTGGGGACAGAGCGACCAGCTTTGAGACTGACTAGCAGGCCCAAAGGCTGTGCCCCTGCCACACAATGAGAAGTCTTTCTGGGGAGAAGGGCTGGAAGGATCCAGACGCTCTGGAGTCAGGGGCCTCATCCTCACGCCGGCCTGAGCCCGGAGCACATTACATGTTTTCACTCCTCTGAGCTTCACACCTGAGAGCTGGCTCACCGCTACTCTTTCTTTGTCTAAGTGTTCAGGATTCTCTATATCCTGAGCTAGGAAATCCCTTTTAAAACTGTAAAGCCAGCGGAGGGAATATATATATAATCACATCATACACATAGTACACACACACACACACACACACACACACACATTTTAAGCCATTCACGTCTCTCTGAATACTTTTATTCAACATTTGTCTTCCCGTGAGGCACTCTGGGCTGTCTGTCTATAATTAGACTTGCTCCTCACTCATAAGCCAGGCTGTGTGGAGTGAGAGACAGCACCGGATTAGCCCAATGTAAACAAATTTGGTCAGTCCACTTCTCACCCGTCAGGGTTCTAGCTGAGTGGATTTCAACAGCTCCTGGACAAGTGTGAATGCCATCTACGAACACGATTGCAAGAAGAAAAAAAAAAAACAGTAACGTGCCGGCTCCGTGTTTTGGTAATGCTCTAGGCTTCGTGTCAGCAGCTTCTTTGTAAGACAGTACGATGCCCAGGGTGGGGTGAGGGGCAATAGAGCAGGAAGGCAGTACGCAGAACCTTCACGTAGCTAAAGACAGCAGGTGTAATACCAAGTTTGCAAAGCAAAGCATGTGAGGCTACTCAGTTTTGTTTTGTTTTGTAACCTTGCATAAGTCGCTCTTTGAGTCTTGTATATCTTGACTGTAAAAATGAGACTAAGGCCACCTGCCTCCCAGGCCAGCTGGGAAGTGTAACCGAGGCCATCAATATCCGTGACAACCTTAGGCGGAGCTCTGTGGGTGAGGGTCATGACTCAGTCTTCCAAAGCAAAGGGTCCGGAAATCAGGACACACACGCAGAGGACTCGGTATCGTCAGACCCACCTCTGAGTCCTAGAAAGTAGGGAAGGGTTTGGACCAGATGCCCATTGCCCTAGTTAGCTTTAACTGTTAGCTTGCTGCAGCCTGAGAAGGGAACAGGGGGATTGCCTGGATCCTGCTGGCCCGTGGGCATATTTGGGGGGATTGTCTTGATGGTTAATTAATGGAGGAAGTCCCAGACCATGGTGGGAAGCACCATTGCCTGGGCAAAGAGTCCAGGATTGTATAAGAGAGCTAGCTGGACATAACCCCTGAGGGAACCAGCAAGCAAGTATTTCTTCATTGCTTCTGCTTTAAGTTCCTGGCCTGGTTTCCCACAGTGACGGACTGGGATATGCAGGAGTAAACCAAACAAACCCCATCCTTCACAAAGTTGGTTTTGGTCAGAGTGTTTTCTCACAGCAAGAAAAAAATTCTAGACCACCCGTGACATGTTCTGTGATGAAGGCTGTTGTGAACTGGCTGCAGATACCCAATATCTGAGGGCAGAAAGAAAGGCACAGATGTTATCGAGCACAGTCTTCCCATAACCTATGTGGTAGCTTTAGATGGGAAACCCTTTCCACATACAGAGAAACTGAGGTCCAAAGAAGAATTGAAAAAGGAAGAGAGAATTTGAGATCAGGTTAGACTGACTTCAAAGTCTACCTATGGCCCCTTTGGGGAGCATAGCAAAAACAGTCATATCAGATTTAGATGAGGAAAATACATAGTAAGTTATAAAACAATAAATGGTGTGTTTAGAGGTTACTGCTGATCATGTCGGTGCAGCATCAGGGAAGATGATACTTTGTAATAAATGACAAAGCATCAGCTCCCAGCCTTGCTGCATCCCAGCACCAAGAACACGGCCTGGAACCACGCAGGCAGTCAATATGCTGGCTGATAAATGAGTGAAGGAAGCTCACAGGTTCGCCATCACCGCTCGAGCATTTCTCAGGGATCACAAAAAGTCTCTCACCAAAACGGTCCAAGGGATTTGCGCACTTTTGGCAAAACAACTATTTCTTTTTTGTTTTGTTTTGTTTTTGTTTTTGTTTTTCGAGACAGGGTTTCTCTGTAGCTTTGGAGCCTGTCCTGGAACTCCCTTTGTAGACCAGGCTGGCCTCGAACTCACAGAGATCCGCCTGCTTCTGCCTCCCGAGTGCTGGGATTAAAGGTGTGCACCACCACCACCGAAACAACTATTTCTGTTTCGCTGCTGTATCCAGTGGCTGGGGTGCTGACTTCATATCGAGAGCCAAGAAAGGATGCTAATGGGCTTTGGGGCTTCACTTAGCAGAAAGCTCAGCTGAGATTAAAACCCCACCCCCTGCCTTCCCTGGTCTCTCCTTATATATACAGCTGGTCTTCACTCGGGCATTTAGCCAGGGCTTCTTTCCTACATACCAGCTTACTCCAAAGAGAATTCTGTTGTCATCACAGGGGCTAAGCCCAGGATCAATGTGGGAAGGCACAGTAGAAAGGCATGAATATAATGGTACTGCAAAGAAGGCTGGGGCAGCAATCGAGAGTACTGGCTGCTCTTCCAAAGGACAAGGGTTCGAGTACCAACACCCATGTGAGGGCTCACGACTCTCAGGGGATTCCGGCTTCTGAGGGGATTGTGGTACAGAGACATACATGCAGACACACTAATCACACCCATAAAATAAGAAGTAAATAAATCCTCACAAAGGCATGGCTATCAAAAAGCTGTCTACATTCCCTTTCTGGAGGAGCAGATGATGCTGATTTAATGTGTGGAAGGCACTTAGAAAGGTGCCTGGCACTTAGTGGGCACTGCCTAAGTGTTAGTAATAGGTAATTACCGGCGGTAATTATAGCATGCTGTTATCAACATTGTGAAATTTCTTACTGCAAATGCTTTTAATTTACTGACTACAGTTCTGCGACAGCCCTCAAGCCCTGCACACACATCTATAGGATGGAAAATGTGCACTTGTGTTTGCAGAGCTGAGTTGGGCAGAAAAGACAAAGATGGATCCTTTTTCCTCTCTCCCCCTACTCATTTCTTTTTGTTGGATTACTCTTTTTTGTTTGTTTGTTTGTTTGTTTGTTTGGTCGGCGGCAGGGTGTTCGAGACAGGGTTTTTCTGTGTAGCTTTGGAGCCTGTCCTGGAACTCACTCTATAAACCAGGCTGGCCTCGAACTCACAGAGATCCACCCACCTCTGCCTCCCAAGTGCTGGGATTAAAGGTGTGCACCACCACCACCCAGCTCATCTCCTGGTTCCTAAAGGCAGGAGTCTTGCTGAAGTAGCCAACCAATATTAGTGGGGACCATGGAGTCATCTGGCTAAGACAAATAGTTAAAATACAACACTGGGTCTACCCTCACTACTCAACGTGACCAAAGAGCCGTGGCATTACTAGTCAGACACAGAAAAGTTGATTTAATGGTAGAGCCTAGCTGGAAGCACTGTCCAGGGAAGAATGGAAGCCATGTCTGGTTTGTGGCCCTAGTTTGAGGTGTGCAATAACTCTGCAGCAGTTTGTAGTTCTCGCTCCCTGAAAATGCCGCTGCTGTCCTCATTGCTGTCACTTCACCATGCATTCACACCCGGCTACTGACAACCGCAAGCACAGCACAGGTCTCCAGATGGCTCCCTTTCCGTTGAGGTTCTTCCTCCACGCTTTGCGCCAATGTATTGTGTGTGTGTACCTGGTTCTTGCAGCAGACAAACTCCCAATGATATCAGTATACATAATTTAAGCCTATGAGTCTCGGAGCTTACAGAAACCCTCAAAGATTGTTAGTCAAGTGGAATCAGCAGTATTACTGCCGGAATTAAAACTGTTGATTGCAGCAGCAGTAACTGGGATTTTCTGAATGCTTTCTCCATGCCTGCCTCTGTAGAGGTGTTCTGCATGCAGCTCATCCAAGTCTCAACAGCAGGTTGATAAGAACATTGTGCGTCCATGCTCCCAGTGACAGCAAGGCAACATCTGTCTGTCCCTGTCTCTCTGTGCTCATTGAAAAGAGCAGCAGCTGGGTGGCTATTTACCCTGTTTCTCAGGTGAGAAGAGGTTCACATAACACAGAGCCAAGAAGGGCCAGCATCAGGATTTGAACTCTGGTCTACCCACTGCTGAGCATGTTCATTCAGCTCCATCCATTTTCAGCAGGAGAGAACACGCCACCCTGCTTCTCTGGCCTTTCATCTACCTGGCCAGTCTTGTCAGAAGTCTTGCCTAGGCGGGAAAAGGCACAGTAGGTAAAGATGCTTGTCTTGCAAGCCTGAGGTCGTGAGTTGGAATCCCCAGAACCGACATGAGAGGTGGACATGTGAGCAGCGACATCTGCGACCCCAGTTCTCCTGCAGGGAGATGGGACGAGGAGACAGGAGATTCCCAGAATCCTGAGGGCGAGCTAACTTGCCATATTCAGCAGAAAAAAAATGACAAGAGACCCTGTCTCAAAAAATATAGAGAAACCTAAGGTTGTTCTCTGACCCCCCCCCCCCCCCACACACACATGGTGTGGTGTATGTAAGCCTGCTTCACACACACACACACACACACACACACACACACACACACTAAAAGGTTTACCACCACCTTGGAGTGTGCTTTCCTGTGGATGAAATCTGGTGATTTAAAAGCAAAGCAGATGGAGTAACACCTCCTTAGACTCATCACTCCTCTGAGCCTCAGTTTCCCCCTGTGTACGTGAGGGTGACAGGACTTCCTTCTTAGAAGTCTTGTTGAGATCTAGGGAGAAATTACCAAGAAAAGAGACAAGATAGGGCACAGCCCATAATACTCTTCAGTAAATTGGGTTTCTTTTTCATGGTGGCTTGAGACTGAGACGTTTCATTATACATCTGCCTGAACCCCAATGGGGAGAGAGCACTGAAGGTCACAGTGGAGTGGCTGCACCCCACCTTGAAGCACCCTTCCCCCAAAAGTTGCAGCCCTTTTGGCCTCCACTCAGCCAGCCCCTCCAAATGAGAATGAGGTTCCCATATAGCCGCCTGAGCTTTGCTTACACATCCCCCTTCACGACCGACTGAGCCCCGACACAGGGAAGAAACATTCCGTTGAATCATGTAAATCCCCACTCATCTCCAAATTGGGTGCCGGAGCGCCTCAGGGAAGTGATTTTACAACCTCACTGACTCCAGCCAAGGTAGGCTTCAATTGCTCTTGTGAGATAATTCAGCCTCCGCCTGCCCTGGCAGCAAAGCTGAGTAGGGGCTCCCTCCTTCCTGCCAGAGAGATGGCCCCTTAGGCTGAAGGGGAACAGCATCTTCCCCCAGCCAGAAAAAAAGAAAGAAAGAAAGAAAAAAAGACCAGGCTTAAGCTGCCTTCTGTGGCCTTCCTCGACTGGACAGTACAGGTGGAATTCCATCCTCACCTGAACAAAAGTTCTCAGAGAAGCATGGGGGTGCGGTGGGGGTTTGTAAGAGCCAGTGCACTGGACTAGGAGGTCAAGGTTGCCTGGGTTTCCCCTCACCCTGCCAGGATTTTCAGAGGCACGGTTACGCTATGATGGACTGAGCCGTCCTAGTGCCTTGGCACAAGAAAACCCTTTCCAGCCTGCTGTGCCCCTGGGGAGAACTGTTATCTGTTCTTGTATGGCTGCCTTTTTAAAAAATTTATTTTCAAATCTGGGCCTCACAATAGATTATTCAACCCACAGCCAAGTGAGGTTGCAGGAAGCGCAGGCACGAACACAGCCCTGGCCTCTGCTTGTCGAACGCCCCAGCTTCCTGAGCCGCCCTGGCTGCCTCATCATGGGTAACTTGGCTTCCCGGGATTGCTCTCAAGGATCGCTTTTCTATCAAGTTGTGGGGAGCCCAAGTCATGGTGCAAATGTTAGAAAACAGGTCAGCAGCCTCAGCCCCATCCCACTTCCACCTCCCCTTCTCAGCCCCTCCCCCACTCCACAACAATTGTCATCATAAAACTCCATAATTCCTCAGCGTGGGGACATGATTTCACACCACAGCTCCTTAAGGCAGAGCTCCCTGTCCACATTTCACAGCCTCAGAAGCAAGCGCAGCCGTCAGGTTTGTCCTAGGGCGTCCATGGCTATGCGGCAGAATTAGGACCTTAGTTCAGCCATCATGAATCTCTGCTGAACTCTCTGGGAAGTCCTTCCCAGAGACATTCACTCTCCAGACTGCCAACTGTATTCGGCTAGCGTCCTCTGAGGACTCCACCCAGGGCTCTCCCTACCTAGGTCCTGAGCCGGTCCGGTGGCTCAGCTCGTTGCAGGGGCTATGTTGAGTCACACTGGTTACTTTTCTTGTCCCCAACATTTGCTCTGCAGACACCCCCCCCCCCCGTCTGGGTCCTGCTGTCTAGACTGGAGTAGACCAGCCTTTACAGAGAGCTGAGCCATGGAGAGATGTCTAGGGAACCTTAATCAAGCAAAATCAGCAGGCGTTCTTAGCCATGCAGCCATCTTTATGAAAAGGATAACGCCCTGTTTCTCAAGTCCAAATGTTCAGTGCAAAAGGTCAGTGTTCCTTTGCCAGAGGAAACCCACTGCCCATCCCACAGCCTCTGTGCCACCATGACGAGCAGTTAGCACTTCGGTTCCATCAGTCACATGAGGGTAGGCAACCTTACCCAAGGCTGTTGTCATTGTAGCCACACATGGTCAGTTCTACCCAATGACAAGTGGCTAGCCATGGCGCCCTCTGAGGATACAGGACAATCCAGTTATTAGATGCAGAAGGGAGGTCGGCTATTCAGAAAGTGGCCCTTAGGTAGAATGGGCACCCTCAGCAACCTGGGATTGACAGAGTGAAAACCCGAGTGACTAGAGCACTGAGGAGGACTAGAGACGTTGAAGGAGGCTGAGGGTTGGCAGAAAGAGAGGCAGAGAGACGCCAATAAGCTGCTGGTTGGCTATGCCAATCGTGGGTACTGGGTGTAGGTCCAGCAAGCATCACAGCTGATACCGCAAGACTTGCTGCCTTGGTGGGAGGCATGGGATACTATTCTAGGATTCCCAGGGCACCTTCTGTCCCTTTTGCCAAGAGAGACTGCACAGCCATCCCCTCCAGCGTGCCTCTTCCTCCTGGTGCTATCTACACAAGGCCCTTCATTATAACAAAGAGACTCTGCCAAGGCTCCTGGCTCCACGCGAGTGGATGTGTGCATGGTAATTGGGTTAGTTGTGTTTTATAGACTCTGAACTGAATTGATGCTATGCTTTATCTGGGCGCTGGGAAAACAAGGGGCTCTGTTTGTGTCTTGCCGACGCTCGTGGAGAGGCTGTGACACCAGGCAACTGTCTTTGTTTTCCCATTACTTCCAGGTTATACCTTTCTGCGTGTTTTCTCATTATTAAAACTCACAAGATTTCCACTTAGTATATCGTTAAACATTTGTAAGTTCCTTTTTGAAATAAGAGAATAAATAAGTATTTACAACAAGATAATATAAAAGTCTGGCCTTGGTGGAAAATAGTTCACACACAAGATTCAAATGGGGAATGGTTAGGAACAGGACCTTTTGGGGAGGTGTGGACAGGGTTGAGACAATCTGTAAGATGAGATCATGACCAGGAAGAGAAGGAACCATTACCACCAGAGGTGTTTTGGGCACAGTCCACAGTCAAGGCACTGGGAAGTGCAAGGAGATACAGGGACTGTGTATGATCCACAGCACATTGAGAGGAGGGCGGGAGAGATGCTGTGGCCGTCTTCCTTTACCTTGGGAGCTCACACTGGGGCTTCCCAGCTGGAACCTGACCCCACCGTCCAGGCCACGGTTCTTCTGTCTCAACCTTCCTGGGCATAGAGAAAGGCTGAGGAAGGTGGGTGGAGAGGCAGGGGAGGAAGTGGAGAATGGGCTTCAGAGATGAACGTGAAGCCTGAGGGTTGAACATGGTCAGATCAACACGCATGCTCACACACAGAGAAGTAAGGGGAGCTGAGCTGAATGGCCAAACCCCTTTCTATGGGACCGGAGCTGCCCCCACCTCGCGACTTCACGGCAAACCTTGTGTCCGGCTCCTTCCTTGCAGAACCATCCACTTTTCCTCGATTCTGGACCTCTACCTTGACCCCCTAGAGTTCCAGAAGTGTGCAATGTGTCTGCAAATCGTACCTAATGCCTCTCACCTCCAAGTTCTTCAGATTCCAGTTGTTTAGTCTGTTTGGATTTCCGTGGTCCCAGAATGCCACAGACAGGGTTGTGTTCGTACAAGACCTATTACGCGTACCTCTCTACTTAGCAAGAGCATGGTTTGCCCAAGTGGCTGGGAAGACAGGAGGGGAGCTTTGAAGACAATGGTTTTTTTTCTATTATTGCAAGCACTCTCCCAAGCATCCAGCTTTCCCCCAGGAGAACAGTGTCTTTTGGTTGCAGTTCCTGTCACCTGAATCATAGCCAAGGAATAAATTGAATCTTTTTCTAACATAGAATATATTACTCTTGAAATAGTAGGAAATGTTGATAATTGCCTTTTATTGGACTCACAAATAATTTATAAGTTAGTCCGATTTTTAAAAAAAAAAAAAAGTATTATAATCTTAGATCTTTGGTTTTTTTTTCCTTGAGGCAAGGATCAGCCTCTAAAAATAGAACCACTGTAGAGATAGGCCTAGCTCTCCCCCTGGTGGTCAAGATCTAGAATTGCATGCTCCGTAAATGGACCTGGAGCTGGAGGCTACATTTAAATAATTCTTTTTCCCCTAAGTACACAGAAATATTTGATTTATTCTTCCCAGCCATGTCTGCGTTACAGAGTACTTCTTCTTATAAAGTCCATCTGCTTTGAGAGTAAGTAAATGATCTATTCCTCATATAGATTACCAGGCTGAGGTAGGAACAGCTTCCCCGGTTCTATCAAATGTCAGGGAAGCTGGGAGTTTCTTCAGAAGACACGGAGGAAGGAAATGCAAATTGGCTGTCATAGGAGCAGGCTGACAAAGTATTGAGAAAGTGACTCAGTGTGAAGTACGCAGGAGTGGCACAGGAAAGTGGGGAGACAGGGAAGTCTGTGGTGCTCGGCTTAGACCCCTGGATCCACTGACAACCTGTTGGCGGCAGGATCCTGGCAAGGCCCTCCCTGGGTACAGCAGACAGGCACTCTTCCTCTCCCTGGAGAGACTATTTCTTCATAAGTAGCTGGGGACCTAAGCGACAGTTCCAGATGGGGCAGAACTGTAGCCCTTCTTGGCCTAACCCTCGAGCGCTCACTGATGGCTCCCACTCTGTCTGTATCCACACCAATGGCAATGGAGCATTCCAGGATATCAGGATCAAAGGAGGAAAAGTGAGCTCTACTCTTCTTCTAAAGCATTTATTTCCTTTTTGAGATTATGGTAGAACTACATCATACCCCCGCTTCCCCTGCCTCCGTCCCTCCAAACCCTCTCATATACTCCTTGCTCTTTCAGTTCATGGCCTTTTTCTAAATTGTCATTTAGCAAATACACACATATAAGTAACTAAAAGAGTGTTATCTCTCTCACACACACATATTCCTAAATACATCACTACAACCTGCTCAGTCTGTATAATGTTACTTGTGTGTATGTTTTTAGGGCTGGCCATTCGGTATTGGATGACCAATGGGTGTGCTCCTCCATGGGGAAGATTCAGTATTGGATGACCAATGGGTGTGCTCCTCCATGGGGAAGATTCAGTATTAGATGACC
>NC_022016.1:72227152-72227992 GCF_000317375.1 Microtus ochrogaster
CACTTTGGCATGTCTATTGGTGCTGTTCTTGTTCAGCTCCTGTTGTCTCAAGTCATGCTGGTGAGACTTCATGGTTGTAGCTGCTGACCTCCCTAGGAGATGTGATCTCACAGCCAACTCCCTGGTCCTGTGGCTCTTGCACTCTTTTGGTCCCCTCTTCCTAAGTGATCTTACCTGTGGGAGTTACATTGTAGATGGATCTGCTAGGGCTAAGCGCCATACCTGTGCATTCCGATCACTTATGATGATCTGTAACGTTCTCCATTTGTTGCAACAAAAAGTTTCCTTGGTGAGAAATGAAAACTATACTTATCTGTGTCTATAAGGACCAGTGTTTATAATGGAGTTAAGAATTATGCTGGCTTAGAAAAGTCGCAATGGCAGGTTTTCCTCGGAGAGCCATGACTTCACTAGCCCTGGATGGTTGGCTAGGTCTCCAGTACTAGACATGATTTCCATCTTATTGAATCCATATGCTGTTACAGAGTCCTAACCTGTTTTGAGAGCAGGAGAACCCCCCTCCTGGGTACCTTGAATCCCGTGATTCCTCCAATTAGACTGACTTACATGACATGCTCACTCCTGAAACGATCAAGACTCAAATCTGAAGGCAGGGGTGAAGTCAGATTCACTTAATCACACAGACCAAGAATGAAATCATACATTTTAGAAAGAAGGAATTTTTTTTTAAGATACATTTTTGACAGAAAAAAAATGGTAATGTCTTAGTCACTGTTCTATCATTGACTAAGGCAACTCTTATAAAAGAAAGCATTTAATTGGTAGCTTGCTTACAGTCTTGGACGTTAGTGCATTATCACGGTAGAGAGCATGGCAGCA
>NC_022016.1:72228222-72230877 GCF_000317375.1 Microtus ochrogaster
GTCCTTCTAATCCTTTCACTAATGTCACCACTCCCTGGTGACTAATGAGCTTATCTGGGGACATTCATATTCAAACCACTACAGGTAAGTAGGAGAAAGAGGATACCAAAAATATCAGCTAGTTGGAATATGAAATGATGCATTTTCTTACATCAGGAAACAGGCTGTAGGGGTGGATGGCAGATGTTATTTTTCAATCACTCCGAATCATCTTTCGGGAACCTTTTAGTGAACTGGGTGGTATGGTTTGCAACCTCCTCACAGCCGATGGTGAGTTTCCTAAAATACCCTCACATGTTAACTTCTTGAAGTATGCTCAGATATTGACTCCCTGTCTCTCTTGATAGCACAAGGCTTTTGAAAGAAACTCTCCTAAAAAATAAGTAACTCTTTTATTCTGCTTTCCTTCCCCCTCAATTTTTGTGTTTTAAGTACAAGGCACTGTGTAGACATGAAGGGTGGTGTGTTCTTCCCAGCTAGGGGAAATCATAGGGTGCTCAATCATGACGTCACCAGACCATTTCTAAGCAGTTTATTTAGATACTCTAAGAGTTGCCTTTTGGAGCAGTCACCTAGAGAGGGATCTTCATATGCCCCCCAGAGTCTTTACACCACAGCTCAGATTTTATTACCATAGTTTCAACCCCAAAGTACAGTCCTCGGATACACTCTGCATCTGATTGAGGATTCCTGTCTCCTGTGAAGGTTTCCAAAGACAATCTAATTCTAAACAAAGGTTTGCCCCCTTAGATAGAGTAACACAGGCAATTGTCTGTGGAGAGGTGCAAGCATATCTCAAATCCTGGGTATCCAGGGTAAATATTAAAGTGTGGATATTTAGGATGAAGTGTAGATTTTCTTTGTTTAATAGAATAGAAGGAGGTGGGTTGGGATCAGGGTATCTTGTATCACCCCTTTCTACCCTTTGCAGCAGAATTCCCCCAAACTTCAGGCTTTGTCTGAACTCTGAGCACCATTCAAAACCCTACACATACGTGCATTCTCACATATACACGCCACATGTGTACACACACACACACACACACACACACACACACACACACACGCACCCTCTTACCAGACTGAAGTTCTCTCTCCCCTGGGGAGACCAAGCTCTTACCAGAAAGCTTTGATGCAGTCTCCCTCCGTTTTCTCTGCTTTCCCTGGCTTCATTCAAATGATCTGGCTTCCCTCAGATTCACACGAGTTCCTTTCCAACTCCTCATTCACAGAAAGACCTTGCTGTCCTGTTTTGACTGTTTTAGTCCTGTTTGTTTGATTGGCTCTCATGCAGGGCTCTTTGCTCTTGCTATGCTGTCATCACATGGCCTGCATTCTACTCTGTCACCCTCCGAGCAGTTCTTCACCCCGCCCTGAGCCCTTTGGTCCAACAGATACCTCACTGGTCACTGGAGGCTGCTAATCCCAGGTCCCTTTGTCAGGTGAGCCCGCCTTGGCTTGGTGAGTAGGAGGCACTGCCAGGAGTCTGGAGGAGGAGAAAGGGAGAAGCCAGGCTCCCTCTTCTCTAGGAAACCTGGGGAGGGATGCAGGCTAACAGCGTCATGGTTCTGGTTTTCCCTGGGTGTTTCCAGATCTCAGACTGATGAAACCCCATTCTGTGTTGACACCTCCAGGCTCCTGGCTTCTAGCTTTTACTTAGCCTCTGCTTTTCTTGTGGCTTTCAGAGTTGGGCCAGTTCTCTGTATGAAATTCCCTCTGTCCAACATCAAGGGAAATCTCAGTTCTTATAATTGCATGCTGTCAGATATACAGATAGAGCAGCTCCCTGCTCTATCTAGTAGTATCTGGGGAAGGCTGGCTCAATCATAAAACCGATGAATGGATAAAAATCCCCACCCTGCTTACCTATAATGGATGAATTTTCTATTTCCACTCTCTACAACCTTTATGACTACACCAAAAATAGGCTTTTCTAACTCACTTTTTAAAAAAGTTCCACTTTTCCTAGCTCAGTGCCCTGTTCCTCAACCCCTTGTTCAAGTTAACCAGCACAGTGTGGCATCTGCATCGCTGACAGATGGTCAAGACACCAAGTACAGAGCGAGATCATCAGATCAGAAATGCTTCAGCTCCACAGAGCCAAGGCTGCTGGCGGGGCCTGCAGCACAGTGGTGAAGGACTGGGTACCCTTCCGCTCTCCAGGTCTGATATGTGACTTTAGCCAGAAGGAGGCCAATTTACTGTTATTCCCAGAGCCCAGTGCAATTTGCACATGAAGGAAAGATACACAGTTGTGGCCAAATAGACAGATTTGGACATTGGACCGGATGCTAAAATGTCCCCCCTGTGCTGGAGGCAGGCACATAGCCGGATGGTTGCCTTGAAGCTGCCCGAAACATTATTATATTTCCATGGTCTGGGCTGAGTAGAAGCCAAGCATTTGGAAGAAATCTGGAAATGGCTGGCAGTTTGCATTCCAGCTACTTGAAAAGGATGGCACAGCCCACCTTTCTGCGGCCCTCAACCCATCCTGTCTCTCCTGGGCTTGGCTGTCAAGGATGCTGACTGAGAAGACACATAACCCTGGAGAAAGAAGAGATGACTAATTCATCGGAATGAGGTCTCACCTGAGAGGAACACACTTGTGAGCTGGGCACAGGGGAAGGGAGTGAATGAAGAGCTGGTCCTGTCAGG
>NC_022016.1:72231202-72259584 GCF_000317375.1 Microtus ochrogaster
CCCCTCACTGAGACTTTCACACCCCTTCTCATCCATAGGGGGAGTCAGTGCCTGCCTCCCACTTGTCCAGGAACACAGCAAATTCATGTGTGAAAAGTCGTACTTCGTGCGAGAACATGGGTGTGATCACCATGGCCCCTCAGCAGCAGCAGTAACGAAGCTCATCCCACAACCCTGTGGGCTCTGGTCATTGTGAAGAGGAACTCTCCCAGAGAAGAAAGACTGCGGCAGATGTCATGAAGTGATACACAATAGCCTCGATTAGGGACGGTTGGGAAGCAGCCTTTGAAGACCTCAGGAGTACTACTAGCACGGGTGGATGCCTGACTCCAGGCTACAAACAGACCCAGTGCCACGGGATAGCTGCATTATGAGACGGTGTGGAGGGGCCTGTGGGAGCAGAGGCCTCATGCAGTGGTCAACGGAGAGACAGCGTTTCACTAGATCTTAGGGTACCAGGAAAGGCACAGGTGGGTGGCACACAAGTCAGGAATGGCATTCTAGGTGGAGAAAAGAAAGTCAGGCAAATCTCTGGGGATATGATGAATCGTGTCAGCCCAAGAATGAAGGCATCAGCTGTGGGGACTTCTGTAGCCAAGGCTGGAGCAGCTCCAGAGTCCAATTCTGAAGAGCCTTTCGTGCGTGGGAAAACTTTGGACTTCGCCCCTTGTATGCAGGGTCAGATGGACTTTTCAGTGCACAGCAGCACTATCAGCTTCGCCTATGGAAAGATCAATCTGGAAAGCCCCAGGGGGCTTATTTGATGGGGCATGGGAAACTAGAGGCTGCCGGGACATTGAGGTCTAAATACACATCTCCCTAAAGAGAAGATTCACTGACGAGCTTGGCTCTCTAGAGGCCTAGACATCTTCTGAGGTGAAAGTAAACTGTAAGTCCCTTGATGGCAAGGACTGATCTAAGGACCAAACACAGGGGTGGGCATGGAGAACGCGTCTTTGTCAATCTGTGCCCAAATGGGGCACAGGCAATAGGAATCAGGAAGGCCCAAAGTATCTTCAAGAAAGGTGGGTAAATTTAGTGGTACCTGGAGCAGGGTCAAGGGGCCAGATCTTGGATTAGGTTATGGCTTTGTTGGGCTTGAACTGTCTGTGGAGGACCCAAATGTGAACTCTCATGGGCAGCTGGATACACAATACTGTGTCCTCAATACATACAGCAGTGCCTACCTAACTCAATACCATGAGAAGCTACTCAAAAAGATGTGTTGAAAAAAATGAATGGGTCTGGAAATCAGGAATGTCTTGGACTTCTTGACTATTTTCTGTCCCCAATTATTCTCTTCCATAGTACTTAAGGATGTGCACATCTATGTAAAGATTCGCCTAGAACCTAACTCTGGCTCCCTGGAGTGAAGACACTGTGGTTTTGCTCCCTTCTGTGTGTCTTGGCCTACTCTAGCCCACAAAGAAAATTAGGTAAATATTTGAATGAAAGAGGGCCTAGGGACGTGGATGTGGGCGTGGACAGGATGCAAGCAGGAGCCAAAAGCAGGGAGGTCCTCTGCAAGGCTGGGTGACCAGGTTCATCATGGAACTTTCAAGTTCAAAGTCTGCCACACTTCTGTGGCCCGGCCCACTTCCTCGTCCTCCCCCGCATGCCATACCTCTGAACCAGGCCCTAATCAAATCCTGCTGCTCTTTCACCTGAAACCTGGGGATTTAGTGCACTTCCTGCCTCGGTGTTTATAGCATCAATGATGTAATTTGGTTCAACATATGTTTATATAGGTGATTAAATGCCACAGTGATAAAATGCCTTGGAATAAATCACTGACTTTCATATTCAGGTCCACCTGGCTGATGTCCACACAAACTGTCCCTCTGTGGCTTGAAGTAGCATCCTCTGCTCCAGGGACAGTGGGAAACACATCTCATTGACAGAAGCCATCTCTCCCTTCCCGGGGAAGCCCTTCATTTCGGTGATAAAAGACTTCCATCCTGCAATCTGACTAGGGGCCAGCCAATCTGTCTCCTCCTCCAGTCTTTCCATTCAGAATGAGATCTCTCACAGGGGCCTAGCTGCACCCCACCTCCCTACAAGCTGTTGCACTGACTCTTGGCAGCTGGGGTCTGAGCTGATGACCATGCTGCTAACACGGCTAGTGAGCGGAGGATATGGACATCACAGGAATGTTGCTGCCAGGGCGACAGGTGACAGACCACGCTCCTTAAAACAGATGCTGTGCCTTCTATCCTCCTTGCCCTCTTAAGGTCTGTTCAGGAGAGTCGCTCCTGAAACTCAGGTCTTTGTTCAAGCTCTTCTTTCTCTAGACTGCCCCATCCTCAGTCATGTTAGGACTGAGAGTCGAGCCTTGTTGGCTCTGTGAAGCCTGTCTTGTCTCTCTAGAGAGAGCTATATGGCCTCCTCTCTGAAGAGAGAGGAGGGGAAAATACCAGGTTCCTGTTAGCCATCGTCTGCTATGCATGGTTCTTTCTGTGCCTTCTAAAATTTCAGTTAACAGTCACATGGGAGTAGAATTGGACTCCATTTTACAGACCAGAAAGCTGAGGAACAGATAAGATCTCTCAGTCAAAGTCAGAGCCGCTAAACAGTTGAATCGGGATTGGCAAAAACAAAAAATAATCAAATCCACACTATCTATGCTTTTTCCCTGTTATCCACAGAGCACAGATCATATAGCTCTTATTCTGTCTTGTCAAGGGCAAGGATCTCTCCTATTCTATCTTGGTGCCTTTCTTAGCCACACCCTGGGCAGGTCTAGAGAGATCTTGGCCACAGGGCCAGATTTTTTTTTTTTATTAACCAAGTAGATGGGACGGTGGGGGGCGGGCATCCCACTGGCAGGGAGACCTGGTGTCACCATTCCTCTAGTATGGTGCACGCTAAATTTACAGTCTTTTGTCACTAGAGGGCCTTATTGTCTTTCCTGGTTTCCAGCCTCCATCGTGTGTTCCTGGTCCCTCCATCTGGGCATCTCTTCTGTCTTGAGGCTCACAAGTCTTCTCTGAGGGGTCTTAACACTTGTCTGATGCCCTGGTACCTTTCCTGGGCACAGCAGGCTCTCTCCCTGGATGCTGAAATCCATCTCTAGATGCCAGTGATTCTCTAAGTGTTTGACACCATTTTGCCCTTAAATCACAGCAGTTCTGGGGCCGTGAGCTTCTGCAGGGTCAGTAGCTATGCTATGGCTATGAGCATTTGATGTTACCTCAGCAACCAGGTCTGAGTTGGAAACCTGGCTTCACATCATATGGGCTGTGTGACCTAAAGCTTTCTTTGTGCTCCAACTTATCTATCTATATAAGATTAGTAAACTGACACAGTAAGCCTGTTGAGGAACTGAATAGCATGATACATGTATTAACCCGTATTAACATGATACGTGTAATAACCATCGTTATTCCCAGTAACCCAGATCATGTCAGTTAGCAGTACAATCTGATCTTCAGTCGGTTTGTGCCCCACAGAGTTGGCTAACTCCACCCATGTCAGGGCAGTTTTCCATATTTCCTGTCCCAATTCTTCCCATCGCCTTTGTTTTTCTTATCAGCTCAATTCAAAGTCACCGTGATTCAATAATGAATATAAGATGACTATACCAGTCAGGATAAGAGAGGCCATGCCACAGCAACAAACTTCCCCAAATTCTTAGAAACTTACACCAACAAAACGTGACTTATAGTTCAGGCTGGTGTTTCTCCATCACCGCTTTGCTTCGAGGCTCAGAGAAGCTGATGCGCTGCTCAAAGATATGGTCCCCACCCCTGATTTTGTGACACTTCCACCTTTCAAAGATGTATTATAGGATTGCTGCAAAGAGAAAGGAAGGTGGACAGTTTAGTACCCACAAGTCATATTCTTCTCGTGTGCCTAAGACCAGGAGATAAAAGTAAGATACGGCAAGAACAAAGTATTTGGTCTCCCCTCCTTACTTATATTTATAGGATGGCGCACATAGCTCTGATATGTGAGAAAGGCTGGCTGTATCTGAGTACCCCCCCCATGCAGACTCCTCAGCCCTGGGAATGGCTCACTAATCAGTATCACAAGCCCTGCCAACCTCAAAGGACACGAGTCTGCCTTGATTTAACACTCCACCCCAAACCTGGACCAAAAGCGTTTGTGGCAGAGTTGAAGTTAAAATAAAATATCTAACCCTAAAATAAAATATCTAACCCTAATTGGTTTTATAGCATGGTTGCAGGCGATGCATGAAGAAGAAATTAAGACTGCTCCTTTGTTTCCAAACACATTTTATAGCTCTTTAACTTGGGTCTTCTTAACCCCTTCTCTGAAGCCACAGTTTGGAGGCCGTCTTGCTCCTGCTATCTGGCAATGCCTGCACATACCTTCTACCCATCAAATATAAGTATGGCATTCAAGGGGCCATACCAAAGGGAGGGAGGTATGCATGTGGGTGCTGGTAAAAGCCATGTCCACCATGTCCTCAGAGGGAAAAATGATTTTACCTTACAGACTTCAATGGAACTTTCTAGTGGATACGAAGTCAGCTTTTAAAACTATGATGCATAAGAAATATGCTAGTTGTTATCGTGTGAATGATTGCGTTCTTCCCAAAATTCACACCGAAGCTTAATATCCTATGTGCAGGTTTTCAGAGGGCCTTATAAATGGTCTGGAGGGAGTGTGGCTGGGCCTTTTGGCCCTTTGTCTTCCGTGAGGATGCAGTGGCATTCATCCTAGGCAGAGCATGCTGTGCTAAAAGCATCTTCTTGAGAGCAAAGGCTTGGCTCTGACACTTGTTAGTGCCTTGATTTCGGAGCTCCCCGTCTCCATGGCTATGATCATTAAAGTTACTCTATTAATAGATCAGTTGGTCTGAGGATTTTGTTTTCACAGCACAATGGATGGAGATATCAATTGACCTCCAGAGTCTGTGGCAAGCACCACCATGTCAACATTCTAATAACGCCTAACCTTTATGCATTGCCGTCATGTGGCTATGCCTTGAAGTCCCAATCCAAGTAAACGAGACCCAAAGAGATCTGGGAGTTCCCTGCTTGAGGTTTCTAACTAAGGACCCACTTTTCTGGGTGATGGAACATGGGAGTGATTGATATCGGTAATGATTTCCTAGTTGCCTAGAAGTCGAGAATTCCCCATCTCCTTGCCACAGGGGAATACCCTTCTTTGATCTCAGCAAGACAAGCATAGCGGAAAACATCTTAATAATTCATCTGAGTGTGCATACGTAATGTAACTGGCATTGGTGGAGGAAGGCAGTCTCTGTTCAAGAACCCAAAGGGCTACTACGTCCCTAGCTCTAAGCGGTACACCCAGTGCGAGACAGCTGCTCAAAGTCTCCTTAAATGATCATTAAAAGGAAAGCAGGGGCTGGAGTGGCATAGTAGCAATTGACGGCACTCGCTGCTCTTGCAGAAGACCTAGGTTTGGTTCCCAGTACCCACATGTCGGTTCCCACCATCTGTAGCTCTGTTTCTCGAGCACCCATGACCTTCTTCTTGTTTCTGACAAGTGGCACATGCTCATACATGCACACAAAATACTCAAACACATAACGTACAAATAAATAAATCTTTTTTTAAAAAAAGATTATTAAAAGGAAAGCAACTCAACTTGGTCATGTTTGCTTAACATTCTTCAAAATAAAAATTTAAGAGGCCTATAGTAGGGAGGGAGATGCTAGGAGGACCACGAGAGGAGCTGGAGAGGGAAACAGCGCGGTATAGTATGTGTTGTGGTTTATATGAAAATGGCCCCACAGACCCATAGGGAGTGGCACTATTAGGAGGTGCAGCCTTGTTAGAGGAAGTGCGTCACCTGGGGAGGGCAGGGGGCTTTAAGATTTCAAATGTTCAAGCCAGGCCCATTGTCACTCTCACTTTCTATGGCCTCTCAATCCAAGTACAGAACTCTTAGCTATTTCTCCAGCACCATATCTGCCTGAGCACTGCGATGCTTCCCACATGACTGTGAGCTAGCCCCAATTAAATGTTTCCTTTATAAAAGTTGCTGTGGTCATGGTATCTCTTCACAACAATAGCAACCTTAACTAAGACAGTTTGAAATTCTCAAAAATAAAAAAAAAAGATTTTTATTAATTCTTTGTGAATCCCATACAATGCACTTTAATCTCTTTAATCATATTTATTGTGCCTCTCACAATTTCTGCAAGATCTACCCCCACCACCCTAACCCACCCAACCTATGTCCTCCAGAAAAAAAAAAAAACATTCAATCTTCTCTTAGTTAGGGTTACTATTGTGGTAATGAAACACCATTGCCAAAAGCAACTTGGAGAGGAAAGGTTTTATTTGGCTTACACTTCCAAATCATAGTTCATCAGTGAAGGAAAACAGGACAGGAACTCAAACAGGACAGAAACTGAGATGGAGCAGAATCCTGGAGGCAGGAGTTGATGCAGAGGCTATGGAGGGATGCTGCTTACTGGCTTGCTCATGCCTTGCTCAGTCTGCTTTCTTTTTTATTTCATTTACTTATTTTTGGTTTTTCATGACAGGGTTTCTCTGTAGTTTTGGAGCCTGTCCTGGAACTAGCTCTTATAGACCAGGCTGGCCTTAAACACACAGAGATCCTCCTACTTCTGATTCCTGAGTGCTGGGATTAAAGGTGTGCGCCACCACCATCTGGCTTCAGTCTGCTTTCATATAGAACCCAGGAGTGCCAGCATAGGGTTGGCAGCACCCAAAACGGGCTGAGACCTCTCCCAGTAATCACTAATTATGAAAACACCCTATAGCCAGATCATTTTCTCAATTAAGTTCCTTCTTTCAGACGACTCTGGCCTGTGTCAAGTTGACATAAAACTAACCAGTACAGGTCCAGTATGTGTTGCTGATATACTCCTGGGTAAAGGGCCTGCCCTGGAATGTGGCCAGCTTACCAGGGGTCACATCCTTAAAGAAAGCAGACTTCTTTTCCCCATAGCAACCAAATGCCAATAGCTCTTCGTGTATGAATGGGACTTAGTGGTCCTCATGCAAGCCAGGATTTTTTTTCTGGCATGAGCTTACACATGTCTTGTGCACCCTGTAATGGTCACCGTGAGTTCCTATGCGCAACGGTCCTGTTGTGTCCAGAAAACAGTCATTCACCATCTCTGGTGCTTATGGTCTCTCTGCTTCTTCTTCCTCAACGTTCCCTGATACAGATGTCCCATTTAGGGCTGGGCACTTCCATAGTTTCTTCTTATTCTCTGTTCTTGATCGGTTATGTTCTGCTAATTACCATCTACTGCAAGAAGAAACTTCTCGCAGGAATGAGAGATGCGACAATCTATGAGTATATCAATAAGTCATTAGGAATCATTTTAATGGGGGGCTAGATATGATCGTATTTCATGGTACACAGTATGAACTTCCCAAAACTAAAGGAAAAATTCATCTTGTTGAAGCACTTGTTAGTAAGATGTTGACTAACATAAGCAGAAAATGGAAAGATGGTCTTCCTTCCAGATGAAAGAGAAACCAAATCCAAATACTGGATTATACAACGTTCTCAAAAAAAAAAAAAAAAAAAAAAAGCAAAGCAAGATCTTTGAAAGTCCACAGACCTCCAAGACAGTTCTAGGCATTTCATCCTTCTATACAATCTATAAATAGTATACACCATAAAGGAATCCATTCATGTTTCTGATTGGTTGCCCATCCCTTCCTACCTGCCCACCTGCCTGTCCGCTACAGACCCCTAATCTTTACTTTTAACCATCTTATTTTATTTGATATCTTATCACTCAAGTCTTTTGAGGCCATTACAGAGGGAAGGAGAAAGCAATACAAAGGGAGAACTGGTGTCTGGGAGGAGCTGGCTCGGGGGAGCATGAGGACTTGAATTTGGATCCTTCATGCTCATGTAAAAAGCCAAATGGTCAAGTCATATCTGTAATCGGGTTCTGAGAGGCAGAAACAGGAGCATGCCCAGGGTCTGGCTGGCCAGACAGTCTAAGCAGTTCCTATGCTCCAAGTTCAATGTGTGCCCCCACCTCAAAAATAAGGTGGAGAGGGGCTGGAGAGATGGCTCAGTGGTTAAGAGCACTGTTCTTCTAGAGGTCCTGAGTTCGATACCCAGAAACCACATGGTGGTTCACAACCATGTCTAGTTGGATCTGATGCCTTTTTCTGACATAAAGGTATATGTGACAATAAAGCATTTATATACATAATAAATAAATCTTAAAAAAAGATAATGTAGAGAATGATAAAGACACCTGATGTCAACCTCTGGCCTCCACATGGACCTACACACACACACACACATACACACACACACGACAGTGTGACACAAGGGAGGAGATAAAGAAAATGAAAAGGGAGAACCAAACCTGTGTGTTTGCACAACCAGGGCATCTGCCATCATCTTCCTGAGCCTCCCTGTCTTCAGCGGGGAGCATGAAAATAATACTGAAACACTGTCGTGAGAAAGAATAAAGTAGACATTGTGTCACTTGTTACACAATAGACTTCCAATAAATTTAACTTCCTCTCCTCTTTCCTTTTCTCCCTTTGGAAAGTACTCGGGATATAAATTATACATAAACAAATTACATGTTCCACTGAAAGTCCTCAGACATGATTAATGTAACCAATAATAGCGTTAATATTAATAGCGGGTTCCTCCAGCGGCAGCATCCTGACTCCGACAATCAATCTGCACACGCCAGCCTTGTCGCCACATGACAGATAGCACTCAAGGTTTACCCAGGGAACTGGGGAATGCACAGTCTTTTCCCTTTCCCCATTTTCAAAAATATTCCTTTTTCATGTTGGGAAATGTGAGAATGGTGGAGAAGCCATTACTTGCGGCACCAAGTGTAAGTAATATATTCCCCAAGAAATGAAAACCGGTGACGTGATAGGAACACACTGAGAAGTTCAAGTGATAGCGGAGGCTGGGAGGTTTAGAACAATCAAGAATGTGCTGGAATACAGATGACTGCTGCTCACTGCCTGTTGCAGTGCCTTTCCCTGGGAATTCACACATGAATGTTTGTTCAATCCAGATAGGCCACAAGCAGGAACCGAAGTAATGATTGGGTCCAAGTCTATCTGGGGGAATCAATGAGTTTGCTGAGCATGTTCACAGTCACATAAGAAAGAGGTTGTCTGAAGCCTTGTGGGTGGCCCCCAAACAGTTTCACCACCGGAAAGTCCCACTGCAGCATGAGTGATGACTTCCCCCAAACTGCAAAGGTAAAGCCCCTGCTTCAATGAACTTCCCACCTCTTCCAGACTTCCTTAGACCATAGACAGTTGGGGCAGAATTATAGGTAGAAGGTAGGGAGGGAATAGCTAGAAGCTTAGGTGAGGGTCTAATGACCCTCCCCAAACCTTCCTTCTTTTGGAAGGTCAACAAGCCTGATCTTGTCTTCTGTAGGTAGTCATAGGCTCTCTGAAGAAGATGGTAATTGCCGGGAGGTGGTGGCGCACGCCTTTAATCCTAACACTTATGAGGCAGAGGCAGGCAGCTCTCTGTGAGTTCGAGGCCAGCCTGGTCTACAAGAGCTAGTTCCAGGACAGGCTCCAAAGCTACAGGGAACCCCTGTCTCGAAAAACAAAACAAAGGAAAAGAAAAAAATAGTAATGACTGGTAAGTTTGAAGGGCAGTGGCCCAACGAATGTATGTGACCTTAATGGGGGTGCATATTATCTCCCCCAAAAAAAAGCAAACCAAAGCAAGGGGCTTAAAAGAAATATCTAGATTTTGAGACAAACCCCAGCCTATCTGGTAAGATCTCATAAGCCCACTTTCAGAACCTAACTGGGATAGAGGAAATACTTTAAACCTTCCAGCTCTCAAATCTAAACGAGTTTGTGGTTTGGCATTTCTTGACAATTGAAAGAGAAGCAAACAGACTGGCTGCGAGGGTGGGGTCTGGAGCCAGGCTGCCTGAATGGGAGTTTCTGTGCTTCCGTTTGCAGAGCTCATCATACAGATAAGCAAGGAAAGGCCCGCAAGGTCTACCGTCCTGCTCTTGGCAGCAATAGACAGAGACAAGCGGCAGGCTATTTCCTTGCCCCTGGTTAACTGGAGCCAGCCTGGAGCAAGAGCAGCTCTTCCACATACCAGGTACTTGGACAGATCTCATCTTTGACTACGGTGTGTTCCTTCCTCAGGTAAAGTCCAAACTAGTTTGACTCAGGCCAAAACTCAAATTTTACATTCCCGAGTCCTCCTAACGCCTGTCCTTGCTACCTTCACCCTCCTCCCGTGTCAGCATGTGCAATTTCCCTTTCCATCAAAGGGGGTGCAAGGATCTGCCCGCTCACAGGAAGGAGGCTCATGAGCAGTTTGAGATCACTGCAGGTGGGCGTGGGGATGAAACAGTCCCATCTCACTGGCGCACCAAGCTGATGCAGTGCTTTAAGGGGAAAGGGAACAGGAAGACAGCAATGCCACACAGGTTCTTGCCAAGTGTTAAACACCACACCAGGGTTTCAAATAGTCATTAGTCCTGACACTTACCTGCTCAGCCTTCATTTTAAAGACAAGGAGCACCTCAGAGGGACTTGTGGACCCTCCCAAGGCCAAGTGTGAGTAGGCAAACCGGGTGTAGCATCTGCATCATAGTATGGTAGTTAACAGAATGAGATACGGTTCCAAGTGTAATTCTATTTTTGTCTGTTTACTTTGCGATGTTTTTATTATTTAGAATATCTAATGTCATGTAAGCGACAGGTAAATGCAGAGTTGAAGCAACGCCAAGAAAAGTGTCCATACACATTTAGTTTAGACGTCACCCTGCTCCACTCCACTTCCCTGACCCCTTTTTCATGGTACCCCGCTGCCACTACACTTTCCCCTTTTCCTAGCATCTCGCCCGTGCTCTGTTGACGTCGCTGCAGTTAGAATATGTATCACCCCGAAGAAAATGAGGGGAGCTAGAGAGATGACTTGATGGCTAAAAGCACTTACTTCTGCAAAGGACCTGGGTTTGGTTCCCAGCACCATAGTGGTGGCTCACAATGGTCTGTAACTCCAGTCCTAGAAATACCTTGCTCAGCTGGTACTGCATACATGTACTGCACATAAATACACGGATGTAAAATACTCACAAATAAAAATGTTTATGTGTTTTTAATAAAAAAATCTTTTAAAGTATACATTTTAGTTTATTTAAACCAGACTAGAAATGGTCCAAGGTGGGTGGAGAGATGGCTCAGAAGTTAAGAGCATTGATTGCTCTTCCAGAGGTCCTGAGTTCAATTCCTAGCAACCACATGATGGTTCACAACCATCTGTAATGAGATCTGGTGTTCTCTTCTGTCATGCAGGCAGAACACTGTATATATAATAAATAAATCTTTTTAAAAAAAAAAAAGGGGTCCAAGAGATGGAGAAAGAGCCCAACTTAATTCTTATGCCTACTGGCCAAATAGTCCTCGGCCTGGATAGCTACCGATATATCCTTTCCCCTCCCCCACTCCTCCCAGATCCTGCCTTCCCTATTCACCCAACTACGTATTCCCTCTCTGCCTCTTAAAACAAAAAACCAGCCTAGATGGCCATCGACAGATGAACTCATAATGAATGGGGACACGTACACATGGTGTAATTCTATCCAGTTGTAAAGCAAAACTAAGTTATGAAATTCATAGGAAAAGGGATAGAACTAGAAACCATCATATTGGCAACCCAGGCTTAGAAGGGAAAATATCACCTCCTTGCTCATTCACAGGTCCTAGCTTCTATATGCTAACTACGGTTAGGAGTGAGCATAGGGGAAGGCAGGAGAAACTAGAAAGGGGCGCAAGGGATGGAGGAGGCCAAGCCTAATCCTTACGCCTACTGGCAAAATAGCCCCCACCCTCCGACAGCTACCAATGAACAGTGCCTAGTATACACTAGGGTTTACCAAAGCAAACCTCAAAGCCCCTCTAGATCTAATGGGCTGTTGGGAGACCCTGCTTACCCCTCTGCCATTGTGGACTGTCCTGAGGCCACTAGGGGGAGCCCTCGTTTTGGGAGCATGGAGAAGAGGGAGGCCCAAAGGTCCCTGGGGCGGACTGTCTGCAGGATTTATGTACCCGGATAGAGGGGACTAGAGTGCTGAGTGAAGGTAACTGAAGACCTACGGTCTTGAGGAATGGGAGCAAAAATGACTGTGCACAGTGCTGAGAAAAACGAAAGTCCTGCAGTCTGTCACCTGTTATAAGAAAACAGGTGGCTTCCTTACCCGCCCTCCTCACCTACCCTCCTCTGTCGCCCCTGTTAGCATAGGGGAATCTTATTTTTAAGAACTTGGAAGCTGGGCGTGGTAGCCTGCCTTTAGTCCTAGTCCTAAGGAGGCAGAAGTAGGTGGATCTCTGTGAGTTCGAGACCAGCCTGATCTACAAAGTGAGTTCCAGGACATCCAGGGCTGTGTAGACAGACCCTGACTCAAAACAACAACAACAACCCAATAATAACAATAGTAGTAGTAGAAGAAGTAATAAAAATAGGCTGGAGGCCATTTCAAGTCATATAGCCAGTTTGAAGCCAGTTTGAGTGTGAGACCCTGCATCAAACAATAAACGAACACATAAACAGATTTTCAGTCCATAAAAAGTATGAAAACCAGGCAGGTTGCATATAATTCAGGGCACAAGTTGTCCACCCTGCCACCTCCAATCCCCATGACGGCTGTGTGACCTCCCTGCCCCCCAAATCCAGGAACTGAAGTTTGGCTTTCCCACCAGGACCAGCTCTAAGCAAATAAATCAGAACACAACGCCCTCTCCGAGTCAGCAAGAGCCTCTTTGCTTCAGTTTCCACCAGCATCACTAGGGACTAGTTACAGCCATTTTTCTGAGCCCCTGTTCCTGCCCTGCTAAAATGAACACAGCGGCACTTCCGGGGCTACCTGTAAGACTTTAAGGGAGCCATGCATTCAAATACCCATCGCACGAGTCTTAAAACAGGTAGAGTTATTTTAGCTTCCTTTCTCACCGCCATTAAACGCACCTGCCTGCCCCACCACACTTTAGGCTTTCTTTTCTCCGACCCTGAGCAGTTTATGTGGCATTAAGCTCCCATCAACGGGGGCGGAGTTGGGCGAGTGTGTCACTAGTGGAGACCAGTGTCCCGAGCCTCACATTCTAACTTCAGGGACCAGATGCGTTTAACTCTCAGCAACTCCCCCGGGTGGGATGTGGTGGGAGAGGACCGGAGCCAGACACAAAGTGAAACCCTTGCAGAGGAGTGATGGCAGGAAGCCTGGGGGGCAATTAACAGAGTGTCTGCCCACTTTCTGCCTCCTTCCCCCACTCCGGCAGGTCCAGCTGGGAGGATGGAGAGCCGCCCGCGCCCAGCCCCGAGAGAGGGTGGAGCCACAGCCCAGGTGGAGCTGGTGAAGAGCCCGGGCTCCAACGTGTCCCAGAAGAGGGGAAGTGACTGCAAGCTGGCTGGCGGAGGCAGAGCACTGTTGGCGCCAGGATCCAGCTCTGGGAAGCTGAGATTGTTCACCAGACGCTGCCTGGGAGGACTACAATGGAAGAGGTAAGACACCCGCTTGGGTATGGGCCGTCTGCGTGCCACCTTGCGAACTTTAGTTCCTTCCAAAGGCGGGATCGCTGGGGGGAAAAAAGCCAGGAAAAGTATGTCCTGGCTCCTGGACCTGACCAAGTTCGTCAGGTCTCCAGCTAGGAACATGTCATACTTGATATGCTCGGTCAGCCTGTGTCCTGTTTCTCCAAAGCTCTCTTTAACCCAGGACCCAGGCATTTAGCGGCTCTGAGACCCGGTTCAAGTGCTTCTCACTTTGGTGTTGACTTTCCCACTCTCTCCCACCTTTGCTGCGGCAGGCTGGTGTCTAGGTCCAAGGACAGAGCATGACTCTGGGAAAAGGTGGCCTTGCAATGTGCCCAGTGGATTGTGACTTCACATCGCTGCTCCCTATTAACTCTGTGGCCAGGGACAAAAGTCCTTGTGATCTTGAGCCCTAGAGAGCTCCTAAAACAGAACTGTACCAGAGTGGATGCTTTGTGAGACCCGAGGTACCTGAAGAAATAGAGCCCAGGCTTGTAGTGGTAGTACCCTAGAAACAGACAAGAGCCTGGAGAGGCTAAAGCCAGTCTGAGTCACACAGGGAGACCCTCCTGGGTTTTGGTTTTGGTTTTGACAAACGCGACAAAAAAGTTTGGACTGGCTGAGTGAATGCTGTTGGCATATGCAGAGATTTTGCCTGGCTAATCCCGTCTTTCTGTTTTCTTCTCGAGTTCTTGCTCCGCTGTTCTGCTGGTAGCTGTCTTTTCACGAGTGCCCATGCTGTACCATGTATAGATTAAATACTTGGAAGCAAATCATTTATTCCTGAAAGTGTAATACTTCTCACACAGATGTTTGGTTTACAATCAGGATGGGGTATCCTTTCCTCTATGGCTGATCAGGGACAGCTCCTGGGTTTTAAAAGGGACACCTGTGTCTCTGGCTTCTCACTCTGCCCAGTCAATGGGGTTTTAGAAAAGAATGAATCAAGGATGCCAGTTCTGTCTCCTTGCAAATTCCCTCGACTGTCCCATCTGTCACGCAGGGATGTTTAGACACTTACTCTTTTGGCAGGGAGGGGTGGAAAGGGTTGTTTGTTTTTATTTTAGAAAAAGTCTTACTTTACAGCCTAGGTTGGCTCCGCCTCTCAAATGCTTGACCTACTAGCCTATGTCACTGTGCAGGACCCTATTCTTCAAATTTTGGGACCCTCCTCCTCCGTGATGGCAACTTGCCAAGATGAACTGATCCACGTAGATTCAGGAAAAGGGAAAGCTGCTGACATTCTGCCCTCCCTGCCTAGCCAGGGTCTGTTCTGTCGACCATTTCTGCTGACAGTCAATCTGATGGGGCCGGAAGGCCATTGGCCCTGTTTTTTTTTTTTTTTAGGTGAGGAATCTGAAGGACAGAATATTACAACTACACAGTTGTGATAGCACCAGCCAGAAGCAGGGCTGGGATCTAGTCTCTGGTTCTTTAATCACGGCAACTGGGTGCCCGCTCTAAACCAGGCAGCACTAGCAAGGGTTAGTTACTCCAGCGGAACAGATAGGATGTTTGGCAGTTTAGAGAAAAAAAGTACAAAAGGGCATATTTGTTACCTAGTAACATTTTATAGGACAAGAGAAGTGAGAACACATTCTCCTCTGATCAGAAAGACTAGGGGAAGAAATATGGGAACCAAGTGGTGGTGGCACACGCCTTTAATTGTAGCCCTCTGGAGGCAGAGGCAGGTGGATCTCTGTGACTTTGATGCCAGCCTGGTCTAGAGAGCCACGGATAGCCATGTATACACAGAGAAACACTATCTCCAAAAACAAAACAAACAAAAAGAAATATGGACAGTTCCTCGCCTTGAAAGCAACAAAACATTCCTTATATAATATGTACATTTGGAGTGCTTCCCTTATATGGGCAAATTCTGTCTTGGGTGCATGGATACAGCAAGGAACCAAACAGTCAAAACTATCTGCTTTAGCCAGGCATGATGGTACAGCACCTGGAAGGTTGAGGCAGGATCCAAAGTGTAAGGTCAGACTAGGCTGCATAGCTATACAAAACACATTCATAAAGTTTATATGCTAATAAGAAAGGAGAAAGAGACGGGATGTAAGGGTTAAATGACAGCTGTACAATGTAGACGCTCAAAGCAGAGAAGGGTCTAAGGTCGTGAGGCAGCAGGAGAGACTGCCATTCTGAGTGGCACAGTGTCCCAAGTCACTGCAAGGAGGAAACTGAACAGGAATTTAAGGAAATTAGACGGTTGGTCATGTGCATGTTCTCCAGGGAGTGAGTCTACCAAGAGCTACTAGCCGATGCTAAGACAAAAACTGCTTGGGTGAGCAGCAGCCAAATGCAGACTAAATGGAACAGAGGAAGTAGGGGGCAAATGTTCACATCATGGAAGCGTGGAACCCTCAGTATAAACCAGCATTCCCCACGGATTGCAGGTAGCTGGGCAGCACCGTCTGGCTTGCATTTCCTAAGAGTCATGTGGCTGGAGTTTGGAAATTAAAGGGTCTGAAGGGTAAGAAGGTAGCTGCGTGGCCCAGTAGAGGGAAGGTACAGGGATCTAAGCAGGAGGAGAAGTGGCTCAGGCCAGACTTAGCAGGGATGATGGTTATACAAGTGTCAGATTCTGGGTCCCTGACTGCGGATGAGGAAAGTAATGATGTTTTGGCTTTACAATGCACAAAAGAGACACACATCTGGTAAGAACTACTTTGAGCTGTGAAGTTTGAGTTCTTCCTGGCCTAGCCATGTGTGGTACTGTATAGGTGAATATTCTATGTGCTCTCTGTTGCTAAGCATTGAGATTCGGTAGACTGGATGTATCAACTACATGTTTAGCTTATGATATTTCTGATATTCTCAGCTTAGCATGGGACTATCATGCCAATATCCTGTGATAAGTCAAGGTGCATCTGTATATTAAAGGTAGGATCAGCATGGTACACCGATTAGAGGAGGGAGTGAGGGAGGAAGGGAGAGGATGCTGAGGACCCAAAGGCATGAAGACTGAGCTTTCAGAAGGATGGAGCCGGAATTTTCCAAGCTGACGTAGTACTGAGCGGTTTAGAAAGACACCAGGCGTCAGTTTTCGACATGGCATGATTGAAGGGCTGATTATACAGAGGAATACTCAGCTTCAGAGTTCAAGGGGAGAGGCCGAGGTGAGGAAATTATCAGACAAGGTCTACATCAGAACAGTGCTGACAACGAGCGTTGTCAACGATTGCATGGGGTTAAAGCTGTCCTCACATTCTCCAACATTCCTCTCCAGAGGGGAAACCATGCTACCTGTGCTGTAGCTGGACAAAATTGCAGGCTGCCTCAGACACTGTGGGCTTCCACACTTGGCACTGTGGGACTTCACAGACTCCTAAGAGGCCATGCTGTTCCCACCTTGTTCTGAGAACTAATTCTTGTAGCCCCCAGCTGGGTCTGCAGCCTCTGTGCAGCTGAAGGTAACTTCATGTAGACCCTGACCCGACAGCTCTGGCTGAGCCTAGCTTGCCAGCCTTCCCCCAAGGTTACTCTCAGAGCCCCACAGACCATACCAGCATGAGGCAGACGCCACAGAATGACTTTTATCAACCGGGCTGGGCCATGTCAGTATTCCCTTCCTATACAACTGGGAGATACAGAGGAAGGTGGGGATTGTGTTTGTTTTAGGCCACTCAGTTTTCAGCTGTCTGGTCCTGAATTAGCAGGTATTAGAACAAATGGATACCTTTTGTTCATTTCAGTTATTGAAAGAAAAATTATGTTTATCTGGGCATGGTGGTACATACCTCTGATCCTGGCATTTGGAAAACTGAGGCAGGAGGACTGTAAATTCAAGCCCAGCCTGTGCTACTTAGTGAGATTCTGTCTAAAACAAAACAAAATAAAACCAAAAAAAAAAAACAAAAAACAAGTTAGGGCTGATCTAAAATTAAAGGTGCCACACACCTTTAATCCCAGCGCTCTGAAGACAGAGCGTACATATCTCAGAACTCAAGACCAGCCACATCTACACACGGTTCCAGACCATTCAAGGTCACAACGCTGAGACCCTGTCCTAAACAAACAACAGCAAAAACAAACAAACAAAAAAGACAAAAACAAAAGAAGAAACAACTAGTCTTTCTTATAGATATATGGTTCAGAAGAAGTCTATGAGATCTGGTTTGATCTGGCTCAATTGTAAAACACTTGTCATCCCAGCATGAGGATCCAAGTTCAGTCCGCAGTACCCATGTCAAGAATGTCAGGTGTTACGTGGGATACATTTATAATCCCCTAACAGGAGAGACAGAGACTGCAGGATCCCTGGGGCTTGATGGACAGCGGTCTGGCACAATCAGTGAGCTCCAGGTTCAGTGAGCGCCCGCCTCAAAACCCAAGGTGGGTGGCTCCTCAGGAGCCACACCTGAGGTTGTCTGCTGCTCTCCACATGCGTATGAATATATGTACGTATCCACACAGACATACACATGCATCTTCTACACAGACACTCATGGGGGTACTTTTAGACCCTCATACTGAGGGGTTGGTAAACTCTTTGTGAAACTCAGAGTTAAGTGGTAGCCCACCTGTGTCCTCAGTCAGGTGTGGTTTCGGTTGGGGCCAGTCTTGTCAAGAGAGAATTGCAGCATTTTTTTAGTTAGGGCTTACCGGCCACGGTGTCACCAAATGGAGCTTGAATGTTTGATGGATGAGCTTGGGCCACATTAAGAATCAAACCGCATTTAAGTTTGCCTCTGCCCAGCGGCAGCCGAGTGATCTGAGCTAGTGCTGGAGTTGGGAAATTTCTCAAAGTCCAACCTGTTTAACAACTCCCATTTTACAAGGAAATCTGAGCCCCGAAGGCAGAAAGCGGGCGGCAGTTTTGTAACTACCCATCCAGTGCCTGTACCTTGGGTGCCCAGAAAGTGTTCTTGTTCATGTTGGGTTGGAAGATCACACTAGGCCCGGCTTACATTAGCTCATGGACATTGAGCAAGCATTTCCACATGCCAGGCCCGACATGAGCATCTGAGAGGGACCTGTCTTACATGCCGGCTAGTTGCTCATCTTTTCAGAAGATGTAGAGGAGGAGGAGGCCCAGCCTCAATGGCAGCGGTGCGGCTGGGTGCCTAGCCCAGCGTGGGAACTCATTTGGGGAGATGCTGTCTGAGCTGAGTGTAGAGGAGTGGGTAGTGATGTAGGAGAAGAAGAGTGGACAGGAGGTGGAGAGCAGTAGACAAAGAATCAGAGATCCAGAATGTGGTCACTCCCACAGGGGACACTCTTGAGGCAAAGTGTTACTGAGTAGAAATTTTTTAAATGAAAGTAAGTTGCCAGAATGGAATCCTAAGATTTAGAAAGGAGAGGAGCTGAAAGGCCCTTGGTGCTATCTATTTTATTCTGAGAACTGAAGGAGCCACTGGGAGGATAGAGGAGCTTTTCCTTTAAAACTCAAGGTTGAGCTGCATACCCTGAGATAGTCCTGAGGCAGTAAGACATTACCAAGATCACATTTGACTATAATTTGGTTGGAATCTAGGTCTGAATGCCTATGAGACACCATTTAGCAATGATTCAAGAGGAACGTTTGGGCTTTTTACCTAATCTGATGTTTAAGGAAAAGGTCCTTAGGGAGCACCTAAATAATGAAGGCGCCAGCTGTTTCTTCGTGCGTTGCATCTGCAGGCCACAAGGATCGGTCCCTAGGGATCCACCTGCAGTGACAGTGTCCTGCTGGTGAGTCTGTCTGTGGAGAGTAGAAACAGCTGCGATTAAGAGGTTTCCATCAGAGCAGAGTGTGGCGGTACACGCCTGCAATCCCAGAACCCAGAAGGCTGAGGCAGGAGGACTGCTGTGAGTTCCAGGCTAGACTGGGTTATGGGGTAAGACCCCATCTTTTTAAAAGAAAATTCTCACTTGCATTCTGAGGGAAAAGAAGACACCCTGTAAGTCACCACATAAAAGACTAGACAGCTCGCGTCTGTCTTGGCTGGGAGGCTGGAAGCAGCATCCTCCTGGACTGTCTTGTTTGGTCCTTGCTGGTGAGAAAGGAAATTACCTGTGTCCTTGCCAGTTCATTCCTCATAGCAAGCCCTGCCCTTATCCCACCATTTCTTCCAAGGGAAGAGTCAAATCCCCCTTCTACAAATCATTTGCCATCATTTCTCCTGAGAGAAAAGTTCCAAAGTGGGCACTGCTGGCCACGCCATTCTGCTTGCCAGCTGTTCTCCATGCTGGGAGGTGGAGCCCATGCAAGCCAGCCCCGCCCCCAACAAGGCTGGTGGTCTTGGTACCCACCCCATATCCTCCCACTTTAGCCATGGTGCCCTGACCTTGGGCTATATCTGTTCCAGTCTGGTGTTTCTGTAAGCATCCTCACCCAGAGGCATGAACTCTTGCTGGTATGACTAAAATCAGGCCTCACTTTCCCCAGAATCCCTTCACGTCTTCTTGGCCACAGTTGGCTTCTCCTTTCCTTGCAAGACACTAGGCCCTTTGAGTAGAGCCAAGTGTGAGGTCCCAGGAAAGAAGGCATTGTCCCACTGTAAGAGACAGGAAAGCTTGACTCTTAAAGGCACAGGCTCTGAGGTGCCTGACTGGTTTGTCCCTAGCTCTTACAAATACCACCTGCGTGGTTTTGAGCAAAGTATTTAATTTCTCAGTGCTCCATTTGTAAAGGAGAGAAACTAATATCTGCCTCTTAACATTCCACAGAGGCTTAAATACATTCATAGGCACAAAGAACTTGGACCAGCCCCCTGGGCTCAAAGGGCAGATAATGTCATGCCTGACACAGCAGTAGCTTACAGGATGAACGGGATTGGCTGTTACAGTTGGACTGTGTTCTTCTTTTCCCAAAGTCTTGCTTCAAAGCCCCGACCAGCGCTTGAAGAACACACATCTTATTTAGAGGGTCTTTACAGAAGAGTCAAATTAAAGTGAGGCCGTAAGAGTGAGTTTTCATCCAGCATGAGTGATAGCCTCAGGAAAGAGGGATGTAAATAGGGAAATAGGCAGAAGGTGTTAGTATGACCATGCTGAGCTAACACCCTGTGGAACATCAAGACTGCCACCAAACTCCGAACCGAGCAGAAGACCTACAATCCTCAGGAGGGAACCAACTCTGCCTGAAGCTTGAAATTGAACATTTACCTTCCAGAACCATCAGACAACAAATTTCTCTTGTTCAAGCCACCATAGGTGGCACTTAACCATGGCGGCCCCAGCAAAACTCTGCAAGAACCCATCTCCACAAATGAACAAAGGAAGCTGACATTAGTATCCAGAGTGGTATTTCCTAATGTTCAGGGTGACACTTTGTGCCACTGTTTGGAACTACCCCAAAGCAACTACAATTAGGTCTTCAGAGAAGGCACTTGGGAAAGTGCTACACAGGGGCTAGACAGACATGTGACATGAAAGTTGGGGTCCCTCCCCAGTAAGCAAATCCCTGGAAAGATTTGCTAAAATTAATCCGAATACTGCCCCATTTGTAGGTGCTCATTAACTACAGGTAAATTGTATAGACTGTATTTCAGAATATCGGACTTTGCAGCTTGACCGTGGAAGGAGTTCCAAGTTTTCATTTCTCCTGTCTCTTGACTCTTTTTTTTCCTGATGTCTTCCCATTTTACAGATAGGGCAGGACCCTGGTGCTAAGACTGTCTAACTCAAAGTGTCATTCTTCGTGGTTTTTACATCTTATTGACTGACTGACTGACTGACTGACTGACTGACTGACTGACTGTGTGTGTGTGTGTGTGTGTGTGTGTGTGTATATGTGTGTGTTCATGATGCCCAAGTGTGGAGGTCAGCGGACAACTAAAGAGGGAGCATTGAGTCTCTTCCACCATGTGGATCCTGGGATCAGGCTTGGCAGAGAGCTAGCTCCTTTACCTGCTAAGCCATCTTGCTGGCCTTCTAGGTTCCATTCTTGATGGTTGGCTTTTCCCCGTCCATCATGACGATAGTGGACATTGTATGGGACAGAGGGCTAAAACGTTAAGCCAGGAAACCTGAATGTGAGCCACCATCTGCCTTGTACTTGCCCTTTGTCCCCAGACAAGTCAGTTACTTTCTCTGACTTTAATTTTTCTTATCTGTATGTGTATATAGTAGCACCTGTCAATTTTGTCAGTAAGGATTACATTTTGAGTAGTGTATTTGAATAAACTGAAAAACTAAAATACTATACTTAAAAGTTGCTGATCCTGTCAAGCTCCCCCATCCATGTAATTACACCATTGGTATGCAAACCATTCTCCAAGCCCTGCAACCTCCACCCGCCCATCCACCTCTTTGGTGAACTAGCCCATACCCTGTCTGGAAGGTTAGTCATGGTTGGAGCCAAGAGGAAAGAAAAGGGTGGGGGAGGCTTGTTTCTAACGATTTTGAGGGTTAAATTTTTTTTTTTTGAAGGCAGCGTTATTTAAAGTTTTAAAGGATGAATGGGGACATGCCAACTTCAAGTGCCCTTTAAAAAAATACAGTACCCCAGACTGTTGAGTTCTTTCTCAGTAGTTCTGGGGGATTTCTTTGGTTATTGCTGTTACTGTTTGTAATGGTTCGTTGTTGTTGTTGCGGTTGCTGCTTTTTTTTTTAAACCGTTTTTGTTTGTTTTGTTTTGAGTGATAGAGAGTGAACATGGGAAGCACTTCATGAATGCTACTCTACCAAACCTTCATTTTCCTTTTCTCTTCTCTTCTTACAGGCAGGGTCTCATTAACATTTAGTTGCCTGGGCTGCCTTGAACTCACTCTGCTGCCCTGGAAATCCTTGAGCTTTCGATCCCCCTGCCTCAGGCTCCTGAGCAGCTGGTATCCTAGGCCGATGCCAACATTGATCTTCAGAGCTGCTATTTTGAGTGTGTGGAATGTGTGTGCTGGACGTTTGCTGTCTTCTGTGATTCTGCGATGTGAACAAAGAGCTGGAGACTGGGAGGAGTCTCGGGACTCCGCCCAACGTGATGTCCTCCTCTTAGGCCTGCGTGCCTGGAGGTGAATTATTTCATCCCTGTGGCCTTTGGCTTCATTGCTTGTAAACGTGGATTTTAATTCGGAGAGGAGACAGCTAAGAGCACCTAGCAGCAGAACTGTCTGGGTAGTCTGAGTGATGCGAGGTGCTGAGGAAGAATGTGGTACAGGCAGAGCGGCCCTGATCTAAAAGCTCCAAACCAGACGTGTTCTCACATCTGAACCGGCCTGAGCACTGACATGATGTCACAAGGAGAGATTTTCATACCATCCGATTTTCATGCATGCACAGTTACTAGGTTAGCTTCAGACCGTGTGTATAAGGTATATGTGAAACATACATGAATTGCATGTTTAGATTTGATAGCATATTACGTATTTATAGTATTCCAAACTCCCAAGTAACCTAAGATCTAATACACTACTTGACCCACACATTCTGAATAAAGGGTGCTTAACTATATGTGTCTTCTGCCTTGTTTGGTCTTCAGGTCATAGATCAAGGACCCCCAAAGTCTGACCTACATCTCTCATAAACAAATTATACCAGTAGACATGTGTTCTGTGTTTTTGCCGCTCCTTGGCACTCACCACAGTTCCTTGCTTAGTGACTATTTTAATGAACTTAATATCCTGGGAAGGATGGAAGATATTTAAAGAACACCGTCAAGTCTTTTCAGGCACGATTTCGTTCAAGCCTCACCAATCCCATGAGAATGATTCTAGTTCCATTTTACAGACAAGGAACTGGTTTTCTGGGTCGCCTGGTTTTGTTCAAAGTTTCATGGACCAAGAGCCAGGGAGCCAGTCTTCGACCTAGATGCTTTACTTAGAATCCTTAGCTGCTAAGCATTGACTAGGGTACCATTTTTTTTTTTTACTTTATTATCTGGAAAAGCATAAACATAGAAACATTAGCTTGTGAGCTGTGACTTTAAATTTCCATCTAGAGTAGAATAGTGTGTTTATTGTGCTGGTTTGGTCGGCAAGTTGACTGGATCTGGAACCAACTGACTGGGTTCTCCTGTGAGTGGTCCTTTAAACAAATGTTCATCTATGAGTCCTGTTCCTCTAGAGAACACTGGATAGTCTATGTACCAAGGAATAAAATAGCCATCACCAATTGTCTTAACTTCTCTGTGAGCCAGAAATTCTTCCTTGCAGTCAGTGTATAATCTGTGAGTACCAATCAGTGATCATGCTGGAAATAGAGATGCTGTCTCTACCCATCATTTCAGAGAGAATATTCTGAAAACTGCCAGTACCATGCTTATTTTTTTTAAAGTTTCCTATACCTTTCTGGATGGGAGTGCTGGACCAAAGACCAAAGGCCTAGAAATCTTGAATATGCACTATCTGTCCAGGTAGCACCACCTCAAACTTTTCACAGGAAGAGAGGCTCTCAGGATTGAGAGAGCTGAGGCATGAAGCTTCACCCTGAAGCTCTGGGGCTCTTGCCCATGCTCCCAACCTCCACTGTAGCATCCTCTAGGTGGCTCTGGATCTTGCCCCATGCTGGCAACAAGAAGGCCCAATAAATAGCTTTCCTACTTGTGTCTCACTATTCACAGGATTCCTGGGTTGTGATAAAACGTAAAGATTCCTGGCAGTGTCCCCAGTGGTGGCTTCTGAGGTTTAAGTATCCTTTCCTGAGCAGGGTCTGGTGGAACTGCATCAACAGTGGTATTTCTTCAGCTGGGAATAAGGGGGTTCATACACAACCACACAATGACAAACCTTTGCATCCATAGATGTCACAGGGACTTACTTGGAAAGTGCTCAAACAGCCACAGCTATACTTTACTTCAACTCTTTCAGGAGGAAACTGTAAATAGGCCATCCTTCGGTGAGATTTATTATTGTCTTGGTAATAGGAAGAAACATTTTTTTCTGAAAGAAATTTGAGGAACAGTGAAACTATTTTGGCCATGTCATTTCCCTGCTGATGTATAGTCAAAACTGCCTTTGTTTTTCCACAGGGACTCATAGGCAAGTTGTGCCCTTGTGTTTCATGGTGGGGTGTGTTGATTTTTCTCTTCCAGCCCTGACTGTCCTTTCTGCATTGATCCAGGGCCTATAGGAGAGAGGAACTCTGTAGAATGTTTCCCGAATACCTTTCCCTCAGGATGGGGCTGCAGCCCAGTGACAGAGCATTTGTGAAGCATGTAGGAGATCCTGTAGTCCAATACCAACCCCACAAAGCAAACAACTTTAAGTACTTGAGTCTGAATCCCTAGTACTACCTCGCATTGGCTGTGTGATCTTAAGTCTGTTATTCAGCTTCTCTGAGCCCCTCAGTGGAGGGCTCTGTCCACTCATTGGCAGAGCCTAGACTTTCCTGAGCTCATAGGTTTCTACAGAACACTTAGAACTGTGCCTGATGCCGTGAATGCCCAGGCAGTGTTTGCTGATGCTACTGATGGCTCACTGTGAAAGAGCTCCCAGTCTAGAGAGAGGCAGAAAAGCAGACATGGTAAATAGAACAATAAATGTTCATGGCATTAACAACATGGTCAAACCAGAACAAGAGATGAAAAGGAATGAATAAAGCTGAAGTCTAAAGAGCAAATGAATGAGACAGGGCCGGGAAGTCTCACAGTGTTGTGGCTAGAGTACATACGTCACTGAGAATAGTAAAAAATGGGGTGGATGAGGACCTCAGAGACAAAACAGTTCTCTAACATCTGCAAGGCCCTGAGTTGGGAGAGGAAAAGGAAAGAAATGAGGAAATGATTTTTTAGAAATACAGACTCTAGGGCTGGACTCATTGAACACAAACCCCAGCCTGGCTGCACACCCTGGAAACCCTGCTCCACTGCTTTGTGCTTTAGTTGCTTCATCTACAGCGTGATATGTCATAATAATGGCGCTTGTCTCATAGGTATTTTTATGGAAGAAAACTAAGTTTTAGATATAAAGCTTTTAGCATATTGCCTATCACATGACATTTGTTCAATACTGACTACTAGTAATAAAATTCCTGTAGGCGTGAACCATCACAGGAGACAACATGGCGATGGAGCACTTGACTGTGGTTGTCTAGGGAAAGACTACAAAGGAAATATATTATAGGAGAGAACATAGCATAATCACATGGCCAAGGTGCTTAAGGCATTTGAGGTTGTTTTTCTTATGTTGAATGGGATTGATAACTCATCATTAAGATGGTTGTGGAGATGAAAGGACATCAGTGAAGAAAGGGTTTTGTGAATTATGATATGGTGTAAAAGGTCCTTCTGTCTATGTGTTGCTCTTATTGATTAATGAATAAAGAACTGGCTTGGTCTATAGCATGGGAGGAGGAAGGTAGAGTCAAGGAGATGCCATGAAGCCCAGCTGGAGACGGATGCCTGAATTTTAGCCAGTAAGCCACAGCCAAGTGACCATACACAGATTAATAGAGATAGGTTAAATTAAGATGTAAGAGTTAGCCAATCAAAAGCTAGAGCTAATGGGCCAAGCAGTGATTTAATGAATACAGTTTCTGTGTGATTATTTCAGCTCTAAGCTAGCCAGGCGGCTGGGAACCAACAAGCGGGCCCTCCTTGCAACAATGATACAAGATACAAACAGAAGAAAATAATGATGACAGAAGTGTAGACTAGATAACTACCTGGGGTAGGATGAGGACAGGACATGGCCTCAGCTCTCTCCTACTCAGATACATCTTTGAATCAAATTGTTACTTATCTCATTGATTTGACAAAATGCCTGGCAAAAGTAAGTTAAAGAAGAACGAGTTTCTTTGGATTTACAGTTCCAGGGAATGCAGTTTATGGTGGTGGGGATATATGACAGCAGGGACAAGAGGCTGCTGGTCACATTATGTCCAAACAGCCTCCAAACACAGCAACCAGTACTTGGATTCAGCTTTCTTTCCTCCTTTTATTTAGTTGGGGACCAGTGTTCATGGAATGCTACGCCTCACATTTAGGGTGTGTCCTGGTTAGCTTTGACTATCAGCACAGCCTAGAGTCTTCTGAGAAGGAAGTCCACTGAGGAATCGCCTCCATTAGATTGTCCTCTGGACAAGTCTGTGGGGAGTTGTCTGTATTGTTAATCAGTGCAGGATGGCCCAGCCTGTTGTGGATGGCACAGTGCAAGCTCAGGACAGGGAAGTCTTGGGCTATGCAAAACAAACAAGCAAGCAAAACACAAACAAGCAAACAAACAAAAAACTAACTTAAGCATAGATTTGCTAGCGAGCTAGAGAACAGTATTCTGCCATGTTTTCTGCTTCATGTCCCTGCTTGAATTCCTGCCCTGACTTCTCTCAATGATCTGTGACCTGTAAGCGGAAATAAACCCTTTCCTCGCCTGTGTGTATAGCTCTTGTTCAGAGTGTTTAGCACAGCAACTGAGATAGCACTAAAGTGGGGCGTGCCTTCCTACCTTTACCCTCCTAATCTAGATAATCCCTCGCCAACCTGACCAGAGTTCTGTTTCCCTGGCAACTCTGATTCCTAGCAAACTGACAGGCAAGAGTAGCCCTCATTTGTGGTGTAGCATCTAGGCTCTTAACGGTATAATTTTAAGTTAATAAACCCAAGTAGAAGCTAGGTAGAAGCATTATGAATCATAGACTTCCACTGGGGAAATGCCCATACAGGAAATGTCATCCAATCTGGCCTCCAGCTAGGAAGACTTTTCAAGGAAAAAGGTAAATATAAGTGGCCATTAATCTCAAGACCCCACAGAAATCCTTTTGGAAAAAAATGGGAAAATATATCAATAGTCTTTCCACAAAACAACTAGATTAAATTTTATGCAAAATAGAAAACTAATGCAAAATACAGTTTTTGTGCCTTCGTGGCTTGTCTTGTTTGGGCAAGCACATGCTAAATGCAGTGTGAATGTTCTTGTCTTTCTGACCTCGGAGCAATTAGACATGCTTTCTTCTTCCCTCTCCTCACCTCACTCCACAAATCTGTACAAAGGTGGCCTGTGCCTGTGTTCATTTTCTCTTTACCTAGCACACATGGCTTGTTCTGTAGCTGCCACTTTAAAAGCCCCTCTCGGGAACCTCTTGTTAAGTCAGCCTTTTAGTGCTATGGCCAACAATGCTTAGGGGTGTCCAACTATGGCTAACAATGCTTAGTGCTGACCAGTTATAGCCAACAACACTTAGTGCTGACCAGCTGTGGCCAACAACACTTAGTGCTGACCAGTTTGGCCAACAATGCTTAGGGGTGATTAGCTGTGGCCCACAATGCTTAGGGCTGGCCTGCTATGGCCAACAATGCTTAGGGGTGACCAGATATGGCCAACAATGCTTAGTGCTGACCAGCTGTGGCAAACAATGCTTAGTGCTGACTAGCTATGACCAACAATGCTTAGGAGTGACAAGCTGTGGCCAACAATGCTTAGGGGTGATCAGTTGGGGCCAACAACTCTTAGGGGTGGCCAGACATTACTTTGCTCTCTTAACAGTTCCCAGCCTCTTTTCAAACTATATTAAAATCATATGACAAGTGCTGGCCAATAGACTGTGAATGGAAGTGACGTTCTAGACACCTACACATGGGTGTGAGTCTCTCTCCCCTTCCGTACCTGCCCTAGGTGTTAAGATGTGAAATGCTACATGGTGGATCTCTAAGATTGTGAACAGCAGTTCTCCTCTAAATCAGCTTGGCCATGTGGAAGAGAGGAACAGACTGGAGGGGGAAAGAACTTGGGTTAAGCCGGTAGATTTGGGGTCTGCTTGAGTACAATGAAAGCTCTTCTATGCTAACCACTGATCACCCCATTTTAATCAGAGCATGAGTATTAGTATCCTATTGGTGGCATGACAAGTAGTCCCACAGGGCTGCATGCCTCCTTGCCTGCCCTTTTCACCTCAGAAGTCCTTTGCTGTCATTGCAGGTGCCGCCTTGCATATCAAGGCCAGTAGCATATGATCTCTTCTCTCTGATAGCTTCCAGCCTTATATCTTTTAAGATAATTAATTCCTCACCTTTGTCCTATAAGGACCGT
>NC_022016.1:72261228-72261676 GCF_000317375.1 Microtus ochrogaster
CTCGAACTCACAGAGATCCGCCTGCCTCTGCCTCCCGAGTGCTGGGATTAAAGGCGTGCGCCACCACTGCCCGGCTTACGTGGCTTATTTTTACTCTATCACTTTACTTTATTCTGTCTCTTCAAAGACTTTACCCTTTTTTTTAAGGCATTAACTTTATTCTCTATATTTTTTTCTCTCTCTCAAATCTACGTACACTCACCCAACACTGTGATCCATTTAGTGGTCTGTCTGAATCTGTTTTATTGTGAATCTGTAATTCCTTTACTATCCAGGAGCACTTCTTAAAATGTTAAGCATGTCTTAAAAACTTAAGTTACACCATGTAGGGGTAATACGGTAATAAGGCACAGCCTGTTTCCTGCCCAGTCGAAACCTTAACTGCACTATTATTACAGTAATTAAGGTAGTTCCTGCCTGAGGTCAGCACAGTTCAGCATGGAGCAGC
>NC_022016.1:72262553-72270112 GCF_000317375.1 Microtus ochrogaster
TAGAAGTAGGAGCGGCAGAGCTGTGTCCCGCCACCCGGCTTCGTTATTCATCTGCTTATCAGTTCACAGTTATGTCTGAGCATCCAAGGTAGGGTATGCTGCTCTGGACACCGATGTCCTTAGCTGGCCATCCCCCTGTCTCCGCTAAGCTAGGTGCACACACTCTGCTCTTCCTACCCAGACCATGCTCTTGTGTGAGACACATCATTGTGCACCTTTAAAGAGAATGCCTTGAACCTGTGTGGCCTTATATCCAAAGCATCTCCCTATGGCACTTGATTTGATATTGATAAGAACTTCAGTAAGGAAAGAGAATAAACACAGTTTTTTCCATTTCACCAAAATAAAGATAGATTGTAGAAGTTCAATTAGCCAACTTCCTTAAGTTGTGACCTAGTCTATGAGAACTAATTAACATGAACCTATTAACTTTTACTCATGCGTCATGGTAGACCTTGGGGTTTCTAATCCTTAACTCTAACTTCCTAAACTAGAAGCGATCTCATGTAGACGAACACCTGAAGCTCTGAGATACTGCTCCAGTGTTATTCCTCCTTCCTGTCTGGCCTCCTGGAAGTCAGATCCTCTTGAGGAACCGGAGCGTGTATATGCCACAGAATCGGAAACAAAGCCCATGTATTCCACAGAATAGGAACCTAAGCTTCTGTGTGTCACAGAATCAGAACCGGAGCCTGTGTATATCACACAATCAGAGCCAAAGCTTGTGTATGCCAGAGAATCAGAAGTAAAGCCTGTGTGTGCCACAGAATCAGAAAGTTGCCACTTCACATTTTTTATTCTCTCGAAGCTGAACGATTGCCTGTGATTTTTATTTGTATAGGATCCTGTGACTTTAAAGGTCTTAATTCATTTTTCCTGTCTCTTAACACCCAGAGCCCCTCCTCCCCTGCCATCGCTCTTGAAGCCATGCAGGCTACGCGGATTGCCTGTGTCATCTGCCCTCTCATTATTCCGATCACTTACTTCAAGCTGGTCTCTGAGCCAAGTCCCAGGTCTGTCCCAGCACCCTGTGAGAAAATTCAAGGCCACCTCCAACTGGTGGCTTGGTCAGAATCTCTCCTATCTGGGCTCCCTTTGTTCTTCCCCTCCTTTCCTTGGCTATACTTGATGAGGGACTCCCAGGATGAAGTAGAAATGGGCATTACAGAGGTTTTCAGTTTGGTTCCAGTGTGCTGTTCTGAGTGAGCACCATTGGTAGGCGAGGGAATAAGCTGGAAGAGGAACAGCAGAAGAGAATGAAGTTATAGGGTAATTTCACAGATTGGAAGTAAAGTGTTAAGGTACGTGGATCAGCAACATGGCTGCCTAAACACGAGCTGAGCAAGGACAGTGAGCATGCTAACATGGACTAGGAGGGGGAAGCCCATGGGCCCTCAACCCTACGTAAAAAACTATAGGCAACTAGGGAATGCCAGAAAGAGGAGAATTAGTCTTCCCCATGGAAGAGCACATGGGTTATCCAACACTAGATGGTCAACTTTAAAAACATACATACAAGCAACATTATACAGGCTGAACAGATTATTTTTATGTACTTAGGAATAAATAAATATATATGTATATATGTATTTTTGTGTGTATATATTATGTATATTATATATATATTATATACTTAACAACTGACAACTGACTGTGGCTATGAATTTGAAAGAGACCAAGGAATGACTTATGGGAGAGTTTGGAGGGATGAAAGAGACAGGGAAACTGATATAATCTCAAAAAATGAAAGAAATAATAAAAGAGAAACTTCGGATCTAGAATAGGTCAGAAGGGCTGAAGAGGTGACTCTACAGCTAAGACCATTTGTTGCTCTTGCAGAGGACCGAAGTTCAATTCCCAGCACCTACATGGTGACTCACAGCCACCTATAACTTTAGCCCCAAGAGAGAGATCTGCAACTCTTTCCTAGTCTCCACAGACATCTTCATGCGTATGTGTAAGCACACACACGTACACATACAAATACACACACCACTCATGAAAATGAAATTAAAATTAAAAATACTTTTGAAAACTATTACAACATAATTCCTATATATTTTCAAGCAGCCATCAATAAACTTCATTCTCCTTTTCCCTACAGGTCCTAATTCATTTTTAATTGTTAGTACATTAATTTTTAAGCACATCTCATAAGAAGCTAAGTGTTATTACCTTTAAAATCTAGATTGTATGGATTGTTGCAGTGCCCTTGAGGACTGTTGTACTGAAATTTGACTTCAAAATTGTTTCTTGATTCCTATATCATGGTATGTTAACACTGTACAGCATTTTGTTAGCAAAGTGTTAAGAACCCAGTCGAACATGAGCGCCTCACGCCAGGGAGACTGAGAGGAAACGTGTGAGCGTTTATGTTTTGTTCTACAATGATTGTTGACTTGTCTTAACAAGTTGTCCTCATTTTCTCTCTTGTTACTGCGGTGGTCCTGCGAGTTCTTCCTCCTAGGGTAACAGTTGCTTTAGAGACAAAGAAAAGTTTATTTTATATTGTTCAATGTGAATACAATAAGTCAATAACTAGAACATTTAAAACTGAGGAAGAGGAAGAGGAAGGGCCATGGTGGGTGTGGTACAGGAGGGGCCAAGACTGAAGCATCATTGTAACTGGGAAGTAAAATGCCACCTTATTGGATAAATGATCTTCCCACTTTAACGTACCAGGGTAATTGACTTCGGCATGTGCTGTTGCCTGCCAGCATTACCATCATAATCATGGGTTATCAACATCACCATCGTCACCATCACCACCAGCAGCCCTCCTCTGCCACATTGCAAACCCCAACATCATTGCCTAGGGGCCCCCTTTGTGCCAGGCACCAGGCCAACATTATTGCCCTTGATGGGAGTGGTTGGTTCCCCATTCCACGAGTCAGGAAACAGAAGAAAAAATAAGAACTGAAACAGCTGTGTTCAGGTGACACAGGTCAAGATGCCAGCCTAAGGCATTTCAACCCTCAAACCCATGCTCCTTAGCCTTGTTATCAAACGTGACACTCAGTTTAGGCAGGAAGGAGAAAACTGGACAGTAAACACATGGGCTGAAGGAGGCGTGGGGCTCTCAAGAGCACAGGGCACTCACCACCTCTCACTTAGGGGGGCTTGCCAGGTAAGTGAGATATATAGTAACTATTGGAATCCACACATTTGGTGGATGCCAGTGCGCTGCCACTGTGTAGGGTTTCTCTTTAAATCCATCACTGCACACTGGCCTCCAAAGGGCCAGGGATGCATCTTTCCTGGGAAACATCTAGATGAAAGATGGTGTTGGTCCCACATAGTTGTCTACCTCCAAATGTGAAGGACCCTGTGAGTTGGTGCTAGGAGTGTTCACCAGGGTCTGGTATGTCACTGATTCTTTCAGTTAGGGTTTCTATAGCTGTGAAGAGATGCCATGACCACAGCAGCTGGAATAAGGGAAAGCAGTTAATTGGGGGCGGATGATAGGTTCAGAGGTTTAGTCCATGATTGTCATGGCAGGAAGCATGCTGATGCATAGGCAGACATGATGCTGGAGAAGGAGCCAAGAGTTCTGGATCAGCAGGCAGCAGGACGAGAGAGTGGCACTAGGCCTGGCTGTGTCAAAGCCCACCCTTAGTGACACACTTCTAACAAGGCCACACCTCTTAATAGTGCCTCCCCCTGGTGACCAAGCGTTCAAATCTGTGAGCCTAAGGGGGCCATTCCCGTTCAAACCACCACACTGATGCTGTTGTGAGCCTCTCTCATGGGACTCTGACTTGGCTGCTCGTCAAGTGAAGAAGGTCCTGAGGCCGACTGGGCGACTAGGAAGAATGTCCATGGACACAGCATGGACTGTCAAGCACTAGTTCCTGTTGGCTGAAAAATCTTGCTCCAGATGAAGGGCTTTCAAATATCTACCAGCTGCATTTCTTGTCTATTGACAGCCAAATCTGAGGCTGTTCTAGTGAGCAGTGAGAAACTGGGAGATGGTGTTGAGGAGGTCTACCGTTAATTAGCTCTTCCGTCTTGGGCAAAGTGTCATGACCTCCTGCTCTAGTTTCCCCTTTTGTAAAATGGAGTTGATTGCTTCTCCATGACAACTTGGATTCAGAGTAAACGATAATGCTGAGAAAGGGCCTGTGAAGTAGGGAAAAGATCTGGCATTTTGGATGTAGGGATAAGCCCAGCCCATTAGGGGGCGTGTTCGCCTCGGGCTAATCTTTACATATAAATCTGGCGAGAGTGAGCCCCACCGGTCTCTTTTTTTGTATCTCCTGCCCATCGCTGGATCACTGGTGTTGTAAGATATCCCTTCATTAAAATTTACTGTTTCATATTAAGCTAGCCTGGTTATTACGCCGATTACATTTGGACTCAGATCTCTGTTGATCACTGTGATGTGGCTACAGCAAGCTACCTGAAACTGAGTAAAGAAGAGAAAATGATTCCTCAAGTTCTGGAAGCAGGGAATCTAAGAACACGGCACTGGTCTCATGCCAGCATGGATGAAGGCCTTTTTATCATATCATGACAGCAAGTTAGAGCATGAGTGCTTGGGTCTCTCATCCTCATTTTACAAAGCTGCTGATATGGTCCAGGAGGCCACAGTCTCATGACTTCATCCAACCCAATCTTATCTTGAGGTGACTTCCTCAAGGCCCACTTTCAAATTTCATTACTATATAAATTTAGTAATTAAGTTTTTGACGCATGAAGTGTGGGGGCACACATGCAAACTCTAGAAGACTTTATTGTGAAATAGAAACTTCCCTCAAAAGCAGTACACACTGACAAGACGAGTGAGGGTCAGTTAGTCTTTCCCGGCGTCACAGTCAGTGCCAGGCACCATGATGAACAGTGACCATGGATTATCTCAGTTAATTGGCCATTGAACTCTATTACTGATATCACTTTACTGGTGGGAACTGGGGTGACAAAGAGCCAACTGAAGGCTGCCCAAACACAGCCCTTCTACCTCCCGAGTCCACAGCAAAGATTTTTAACCCGCGACTGAATTGCTTTCTCTCTAAGCCAGCTCCTAAAGCTATAAAATAAGATAATGACACACACCTTGCCAGCTTTCTAAGGGGTTCAAAGGTGGTGTCCAAAAAACAGCAGTTTACACACCAATATCAACAGTGGAGGTGGAAGAGGAGGATGGGGGAGGGAGGAGGGGGATGAAAGAGAAAGGGGGAGGGGAAGAAGAAGGAGAGAGATGATGATCAGAAGGACACAAGCAATTGGTATTTCATATCTTAAAAGCAAATTTTATGGCATTATTGCAGAACGGAGATGTAATACAGACAGAAAACCTGGGAGGACCTGATTTTTTTCCTTCCCTAAAACATACCTAACGTCCCTAAGTGAATGGGATTTGATTTCTTTCCAAGTTTCTTTATTTGGCTGGGATTCCGATATACAAAACAAATCTAAGAAATTCAAAGGGCCCCACCGGCTGAGGCATTTGCGTCACATAATGGAGGGTTAAAGCAGTAAGGTGACTCCAGGAAGCCGTTTCACCCTTCTCCTTTAGGTGGTTGGTGAATTACACATCACATAAAACTGTCACAACCCAGATGGACAGTGACTGGCTGTTCTGTGTGGAGAGGAGTAGGGGAGGACAGCTGGGGACCCAGGGAGCCCTCTTAAATAAAAAGACTGTAGTCCGCTTCCCAGCTTCTCAGCCAACCACTTCTGCTGAAACCTCAATCTCCTCCCCGCCCCCCTCTTGCTCCTCCTCTCCCTCCTCCTACATCCTGTGTCCGGGTAAGGAGGTACCCACATGGCAGAGGGCAACTCTCAGGAGGGATTTGATCCCTCCCACTGTAGATGTTGAGGATCTAGCAAGAACTTTTACCCAAGGCATCCTGTCGGCCCAGAAACTCCATTCTTGCCCCAAGCTCCAGTACCCAACAAGTGTGGGACAGACAGGTAATGGAGAATGGGTGGTAGTGGGACAGTTAGCAGGTCGGCACATTTACACGGATTGCAGATTCTGCCTTGAGGCCCTGATCCTCGCGTCTGCTGACATAATTAAAACCTAGGTTGCTTTGCTTGGGGCTTCAATTTGAAACTGACCTCAGAGGCATATGGTGCATCTTTTTCCTTAGAGACCCTCAGCACCAACACAGAGCCCCTGCTCAGCAACATTTGATACCTGGAAGCAATGTCAATCAGCACTGCTCAGCTGTTTCCTAAAGGGCTCTGTAAATCCTGTGCCTGTGGTGCGTAGTGGTTTGCTTTGCTCGTCATTCTGCTCTGGTTGCTCTACAGGCCTGCGCCTTGAGAAGGGGAATCTATTGGCTCTAAAATACCAGTTTCTCAGTCTTGGGAGATAGCTCTGTGGGTAAAACGCTTGCCACATGGCTGTAAAGTCTGGAATTTAGATTACCCAGAACCCACAGAAAAGCAGGCAGGCTTCACACCTGCCTGTTGCAAAACCAGCAGTAAAGACAAGCCTGGGGTAAGCTCTGGGTCCGAAGAGACCCTGAGTAATAAAGTAGAGTGATTGAGGAAGACAACCATTGTGGACTTGGGGCCTACACACAGGGACAATATCACTCTCTGTTACATTTCCCAGTATCCTCTCGGAAGGCGTTTTGAACTATGAAAATGAAAATGTGCCACAGGTTTGTTTTATGGCTGGGGATATGCCCAGCCCCTTTTCTCTCCTCAAGTACAGTAATTCTTCCAGACCAAGAATCGCTGGCTGCTAGGCTCTCTAGGCCTCAGGCCTTTTAAAGCTGTATCTCCTTGCTCTGCACTAAACAGGCGCGTACTTCCCTTCTCCTAAGGACAGTCACCCTCCTATTGGTTCTTCATGCTTCTTCTTCCTTTTCTCTGGGAAGTCGCTTGTTACTCAAACCCAGTCAGGTTTGTCCCGTCCTCCCTGTCCCCCTACTGCTCTGTCCTAGCAGTGTCCTTGGGGTGCTGGAGTTGTCCCACTATGTGGCCTCTTCCACAAGAAAACGGGGGTGGGGAGGGGCTCAGTTTCATGAGTGTTGTATGCTCAGGGAAAATGGGCTACCATGTCATTGAGAAAAAAGGAGGTAGGCACAGCAGGGTTCTTTCCAAACACCACAGGCTTCGGGTCGTTGCTGAGTTCAGACCAGGGTTCATTGGTGACCTGAAGGAACTTCAGAAAGCGCTGATCCTCTTCAGAGGTAAGCTCAGCAGTCTGTGGGTGGAGCTCCACAAACAGGCAGCAGAGGCATGTTGTCATGCACACCTGGAAAGGCGGTCACATAAACAGATGTCACATAACAGGAGTCCGGAGCACCCTTGGCTTCTATCTAGAGTGAAGCCTGATTGTTCTGAGCCCCCACATCCAGAAACACATAGTTAAAAGGACCTGCATTGTCTGTGTATTCTCTGCCTAAGCACAGTGGCAGGAGTGTGAGATGGAGACACAGTGTGATCTTCGCCTCTACAGACCTCAGCTGGGGGGGGTGGGGGGAGTAGTTAGAGCAGACACAGATATGTATAGGTGACAGAGATACAATCAGGTCAGCTGGGGGGCGGTTAGAGCAGACACAGGTATGTATAGGTGACAGAGATACAATCAGGTCAGCTGGGGG
>NC_022016.1:72271010-72297337 GCF_000317375.1 Microtus ochrogaster
GCTTCTGGGGACTGCCACCTTGTCCTTGTCTCAGAGGATGGATATGAGCGCAGGATATCAATAGGAGCAGGCACTCCAGGTGGAGGGAGTGGCGTGAACAAACGCACAGAGGCTACTCGGTTTTCCCGAGGGGGGCGGGGCTGAGTCTAATGGAGTAGGAAGTACCAGGAAAGAAGATGGGGATGATGGCAAAAATCAGCAGACGGGGCCTTGTGTGTGTAGCTAAGACATGTGTAAGTTAGCATCAGGCCATGGGGGACTACTGAAGGATTTTTAATAAGGGCAGTACCATGATTAGAAGAGCAATTTAGGTGCATTGTTGGCAAGAAATTAATTGGCAGTTCTCTGAGAAAGCCCTCTTTGAAATGAGATTCCCCTCCGGGCCACTATCTGAAATCTGCTCATTCATTACGTTCAGGGTTGCTCTGGTAAATATTTATTGAACACTTGGAGTCACTCATCATAGAACCTGTGGGCTCCGGGATGAGTGGCCTCCTCTGCCCGCTATAAATGAGCTCAAGGAATCCAGGGGAAGCAAAGTATCCACTTGAGCGACGTGATAAAGCGATAAAGACGGGAAGAGAATGGCAACTGCGTCCAGGTGTGCTGTTGCATGAGAGGCTGAGATGGCCATACCAAAAGCACTGTGGACACACAGAGATTCTGGTCAGTGGGGACATGCTCAGGGGTCCCCAGGACACATCCAAGACTAAGAGCGGTTGCCAGAAGAGGTCTGAGGAGAGGTTTTGGGGGGCAATGGTAACAGCCTCATGGGAGTTTCTGAGCAAGTTGTAAAAGAAACGAGTGTGATTTGAAGGATGGGTATCTGGCAAAGACACCCCGAACAGGTGACGCACAGGCCTTGAGGATACAGGAAAATGTGGTCCTCATCCAGGAAGCATAGCAGGTCTGTGTGATCACGGAGAAAGGTGAATGAATGGCAGGGACTCCATGGTAGAACACTTGCCTAGCATTATGTAAAGTCCTGGCTTCCACAGTACGAGAGAGAGTATGGAAAGAGGAAGGACATGTCACAGTGGCTTGAGACCAGATCAAGGAGCTTGAAGGAGTTGGTTAGCGTTTGTGCTAGCCTGCTTTATGTCAACTTGACACAAGCTAGAATCATCTGTGAGGAGGAAGCCCATATTGAACAAAGTGCCTCTATCAGATCTGGCTGTAGGCAAACCCATAGGGCCTTTCTTAGTTAGTAATTGATATGAAGAGCCCAGCCTATTGTGGGTGGTGCCACCCCTGAGCTGGTGATCCTGGGTGCTATAAGAAAGCAGATGGATCAAGTCATGAGAAGCAAGTCAGTAAGCTTGCAGAACCTCCCTGGGTTCTGCCTCAGTTCCTGCCTCCAAGTCCCTGTCCAGTTTAAGCCCCTGCCTGACTTCCTTTAATAATGGATGGTAAAGTAGACATGAAATAAGCCCTTTCCTCTCCGGGTTGCTTTTGGTCATGGTGTTTCATCACAGCGCTAGAAACCCTGGCTAAGATAGCATTTTACTTACTAAAGAGTTATGGATAGCACTGGTTTTCAAAAAGAGTGAAAAATTCAAATTGAATTGTATTTTAGAGCCACTGAGTCTTTGAAGAGTTGTTTCATGCAGCCGATGGCCAGGGAGGAAAAACTGTGAAAATATAAGCAGAAGCAGATGGCCTGCTGGACTCTCTGCTAGGGGCGTCCTGCAGCCACAGATATCACTTGTTGTGCCTGGTACAGACTGATGATGGTCTTATTCTTCCTCTTCCAGTCTTGTAGGCTTTCCTGGGAAATCCTGTAAGATTCCATAATGCCCCACCCCCATTTCCCAAGTGCAGCATGCCTCAAAGATGGCTGACTTGTTGTAACTGTCTTGGTATCAGAACCCTACCTGAATCAACCCAAGACAGTTTCAGGTCAGTACTTGCTGGTCCTTAGATGAACACTCAGGTTTTCCTGTGGAAACAGTTGTCGGTCTGAGCATAGCATGTTGCTGCAAAACATGCCAGGGCTTACGTATGCAGAATCTGTAATATGCCACCTTTGGAAAATTGGAGAACTTCTGCATCCCAAAGTATATCTGGACCATAATCTGGACTATAATCTTTTCTGCATAAAGATTATAGACATATTTTTTTAAACTGAGATAAAATCTAAACCTTAGGCTAGGAAGACGTTCTCCGAGGGCTTGCCGTGTAAGCATGAGAACGTGAGTTTGATTCCCTGGAACCCACGTAAAGCCAGATGTGGAAGCACACATCTGTAATATAAGCACTACCATGTGAGATTCGAGGTGGAAACCACAGCCAGAAAGCTAGTGGGTCTGCTAGCCTGGTGTATAAAGCTGCAAGCCACAAAGAAACCAGCTCTCAAACCATGGAAAACAAGGCCTGATACCCAGGATTGACCTCTGACCTCCACATATGTGCATTAGCATCTACATCCACAGGCACACTCACACAACACACATCCATATACCGAAATCTGAATCTCAGTAATTGTCCTATTAGATAGTTTTATGTCACCTTGTCACAAGCTAAAGTCATTCGAGAGGAGGAATCTCAACTAAGAAAATACTTCCATCAGAAGGTTGTAGGCAGGCCTGCACGGCATTCCCTTAGTGATTGATGGGGAGGGTCCAGCCCATTGTGGATGGTGCCATCCCTGAGCAGGTGGTCCTGAGTTCTATAAGAAAGCAGGCTAGGCAAACCATGAGGAGCAAACCAGTAAGCAACAATCCCTCCATGGTCTCTACATCATCTCCTGCCTCCAGATTCCTGCCCTGTTTGAGTTCCTGTCTGGCCTTTGATAATGAATAGTGATATGGAAAAATAAACCTTTTCCTCTCCAAGTTGATTCAGCCATGGTGTTTCATCTCAGCCATAGAAACCCTAACAAGACGAGATTCCAAGCAGCTTCCCAAAGACAGAGAGAGCAATGAAGCCTGGGTTCTGTGAAAGACCCGGGTGCAGGGTTTGACGGGGGAAAGTTGGCTCATAAGTATTCATTTCCAACACTGGAGATGTAATGGATTATTTATATTGCTACCAAGTACTGTTGGGACCTTGAGTTCCAGTTCCAGAGTTTCTCTGGCTGCTGATGAACAGAAAGGCCTTCTTAAAAGAAAAGGTATCTGCCAGTAAAGACTAAACCTTGTCTGTGTTCTCTGAAAGGCTTGCAGCACCAAAATACCTTCTCTTTCTTGATGCTCTTTTGTAGAGCAACCAAGATTATTTCTTCCTTGAGTAAAGGCTCTGAAGAGCCTCCGTCAGGACATCTTTCTTCTCCCATCGCCTCTGCCGTGTTCTGGCTGCCCCTTGAAATGCAGGGGACCTGCAGGCCTTCATTCTCTTGTTTATGCTGACTCTTCAGCCCAGAATGGCTTCAGAGCCTCTTCTCCAGTGAAAACCGTTCATCTCACTTCAGGCAGGCTTCACCAGACTTATTTATTGTGTGTGCGCGCGCACACACGGCGCGTGCATGTCTGTATCAGAAGATAGCTCACAGGAATCGGTTCTCCCTACTCCATGATTTCTGCCACTCAGCAAACTCTAGGCTAGCTAGTCTGGGAGGTTTGGGGAGGTGTCTCCCGACTCTGTGGGAGCGTTGTCATTAAAGATTCAAGCCACCACATCTTTGTGATGATTATGAGGTCAGCAGCTTGAACCCAGGCCATCAGACTTAAGAGCCAAGTGTTTTTCCCCACCGAGCCATCTCGAGGGCCCCAAACTGATTCATGATGCCACGGTGTATTTATTGACAAAACATTCGGTCCTGTGGTTAGGCGGCTGTTTTCCATAACTGCCTTCACTGAGCGGGCATTGAATGTTTGGGGTTGCTCCGCTTAGCTGGCCCAGCTATCAGCTGAAGATAACAGAGATGAGTAGAGCTGCTGCATTGTAAAGAGTGGAGGGCTGGGAGAGGCCACGGGGCAGCAGAGTTAAGTTAGAAGGCGATAAGCAAGCAGAGCGGACCCAAAGGAGTGCCCAGAGACGCATGACCACACTGGACACTGGGAACTGGCTTCCTGTCTGCATGGGTGGAGACATGACAAAGGAAGAATTTGACCTGTAGGCCCCAGTTCTAGCTTCCTTCCTTGGATCACATGGAGAGCCCTCCTTAAGGGCCCTGATACCTAACTGAGGAGGACAGGGCTCAATTATCAAACCTTATCCTGATATCATGGGGGCTTCAGGTTTTACTCTGAATTGTTTCCAGGGCAGGTGAGCAGACTTCAGGCTGTTCCGTGCCATTTTTACCCTTTCCTGGGGGTTGTAGGTGTTAATCCCTGGTACCGGGAACACAGGCAGTCTCCCTACTATCCAGCTCTCAGAGTGGCGAGGCCTGTGTTCCTGAAAAGTGACCCCACACTATTTGTAAGACTTTCCCCTCTTTCTGTGTTAGCTAATAACCTGGCCGCTATGGCTCCCTCTTTGGCTAGAGCATGATTTCTTGGTGTCTGCAGCTTCCCTGTGCCTTGGATTTTTAGCTTGCCTATCCCTCAGGGTCCTTGCATTTGCTGTCCAGCAGGGATGGTTTCAGACTTGTCGTAAGCTTTTCCCATCCATGTTGCCCTTGTGTTTTCCTGTGGTGGCGAGCTCTACTCAGCAATCTATGGGAACTCAGAAATTAGTGGCATTTGAGGGGCACAGCTGGCATGGGGGGGTTCAATCAGCTTTCACACGTGGGGTCACAGCTAATTCACTGGAAACCTGTTGTTCTTTCTCGTGGGTGTGTTGTGATATAGGCATCATGGAAGGCCATCTAGAGAACCATGATACTCTGCCCAGCAAAGAAATGTGGCCAAGTAGCTTCCATCCCATGCTTTATAAACATCAGAAAGGGACATGTGATTTAACACCAGACTTTTTCTCATCTGCAAATTTACTTTATAAAAATGACATCAGCAAACTACATTTTGTTACTTAGTTATGCATATTTATGTATTTTTTAGATTACATCACATCAGAACCACCCTCAGAATCCAAGACTACATGAGCATATTTGCTATGTCATTTATTATAATTTTTTAATTTCAATTTTATCAGGAAAATGTTGTGTCCCTGTCAATATAAACAACAAAAAGCAAATGAAGGTAAGGGTTCCTGGGGGCTGGAGACGTGGCTCAGTGGTTAAGAGCACTGGCCGTGTTTGCAGAGGACATGAGTTCAATTCCCAGCAGCCATAAGGCGGCTCATAACCCAAGCTCCAGTTCCAGAGGATCCGGGCCCAGGCATGCACACAGTGCACATACAGTTATGCAGGCAAAACACTCAAACACTTAAAATATAAATTTTAAAAGACTTTTTAAGAGATAGGTTTTTCTGGAATTTTAATTTGCTTTTATAAAATAGTCAGTAGGTAATTTCTGTTTTAGTTTGTTTTATTCCTTGTCGTTGTATGGTGTGTGTGAGTGCAGACCCACAGTGTACATGTGGTCAGGCAATGGTTTCCCCTTTTGCATTGTGTCTGGGAACCAAACCCAGGTCTTCAGGTGTGCTCAGGAAGCCTTTTTACTCACTGAACCACCTGGTTGGCTGTGGTTACTGTACAGTTTCTAATGGACTTGTGACATATACACAATTAGTTCTAGAACTTCTGTGAGGCAGCAAAGGATTAGAAGCTGGTTCTAAATTTATAAAGACACTCTCAGGATGGCTAAAAGCAGTCCTGGGGTCACATGGAGTTGGGTTGAAATTCCTATGTGATGTTCTTTTCTCTGTCAGTGGTTCTAGACCAGTGGGTCAAGGCTCCTTTGGGGGGGTCACACGATCATGACCCTTTCACAGGGGCCTCCTCAGGCCTTAATAAAACATAGATATTTACATTACGATTCATAACAGTAGCAAAAGTACAGTTGCGAAGTAGCAATAAAATGACTTCATGGTTCTATATAAGCTTGAGGAGCTGTCTAACCTCGCTTTACACATTCTCTTATCTATAAAATGGGGCATACGCATGCTTGCATTGTGGGACTATTGAAGAGATTAATAGAGACTCTATGCATGGGCGTTCACGGCGAAGCTGAAGAGGACAGAAAACAGCTATCAAATGTGTCTGAAATACACAAAGGGGCATGGGAGCACATGAGCTCATAGAGTCGGTGGTGACCAGGAGCTCCAAAACCAGGCTGCAGGAGTCCAATCTCAGTCTTGACCTTCTGTGACCTTGAGGGAGTCATGTAGGCTTTCTGTGCTTGGTGTCTGTCTGCACCTGGGAACCCAACAGGTGTGGGCAGGTGAATGCGTGTGAACCACTCACGTCAGCATGTGGCGGGTGCAGGTACGGGAGACACCTGAGTGTCGTTCTCCACGTTTGGCTAAATTGAGATGTCCTAACATCGAGTCCAGGGAACTGGACTCAGAAGCGTTTGATCCTGGCTGCTTCCTTCTGAAGAAGTACTTTCTCTGTTTATGGTGGCTGAATGCCCCCTCCTTTCCATATCAGAGATAAGCCTCTTCTGTTTAGAGGACACCGTGCCTTTTATCTTTGATTGTTCCCACAATATCTCGGGCAGGGCTCTGCCACGTGCTTCCAAAGTGGACCATTTGCTGCTCACCTGGTCCATCCAGATCCGAAGTGCCCAGGATGTTTTCCAAAGCTATTTTCAGTGCTATCTCCCGACATTTGAGGGGATTGTGTGTTTCTGTGGAGACTCAAAGCTGGCCTCACAACGATGTGCCAGGAAAGTTAAAAACGTTACAGTTACTGTTCCTGTCTCCCACGGACCTGCTGACTTTCCCCAGCATGCTTTCACTGGTTCAGGTTTGTTTTTTTTTTTTGACTCTGTGAGCCTCAGGACTAGAGGAAAGCAAGGTATTGTGTGTGTGTGTGTGTGTGTGTGTGTGTGTGTGTGTGTGTGTGTGTGTGTGTGTGAATCTAGATTCTGAAAGACTTGTACATCTTTATCCATTTATCAAGATTTTATTGAGCAGCTGTTGTAAGACTTCTATTCTTCTCAGTTCTGATGTTACGTCAGTGATCTTCATTGCAGACGACCAAATCAGTTGTTACCTGTCTAAGCAGTAAGAGGTTTATCATAGATGGCCTCAGGAATTACCAAGCACACTGGGAAGGATGCTGTATGCAAGTGGGAGCCCATGGACGCCATCATCTGCTGCATAGCACGACAACCTCTCCCACACTTGGCTCCCAAAGGCTCATTTCCCTCACTTCCTCTTGGAAAGGTGTAGCGGAGAGACTGCCTGGAGGTGCAACACTGACCGTTCTGGCCTCTGCATGAAGGGAGAGTTCACGGCATTGGGCTGGCTGAGTCAGGCTGCCTTCAAGGGAAAGCAGGAGGAGAGAGAAGGTGGTGTTGCTTGTTGCCATCAAGGAGACATAGAAGGTGTATCTGCTGTAGGTCACCTTCTTCAGTAGAACCGTCAGTCATGTCCCCTGTTCTAACGATTGCCTCAAGTGCTTTAAGAAGACTGAGTTTGCAACCTCGCCTCTAACTCTTCCACCTCCAGCAAGCTGCTCCACACCTCCAGGCCTGTGGCTCTTATTTTCTGGACACCCTCCCACTGTTGGCCCACTGCTGTCCCTTGTCATCTCCAGGAAGGTTTCTTTGCATCTCCAAGCCTCTCTTGGGCTGTGTATGCAATGATTTTCCTACAGTATACTGCAGTGATCCAAGGTATCTGTCTGTTTCATGAGTCTAGGTATCATAACTTGAGTATCTCACTCCTAGAAGGCAAGCAGTACATATTGTGACTGATATGAATCAGATTGGCTTACCTGAGGGATTAGGAGAAAAGTGGATAGTCCAGGCAGAAGAAATAATACATTTGAAGGTACGGAGATGAGAAAGGGCAATGTACATGACACAATGAGGCAAGAAATGGGCCATCTGCTGGGGAGGGGCCCCAGGGGTATCAGAAAGTTCGGGAGAGGAATTAGGATGGGTCTCAGCACTCAGGAAATGTATGGAGCTGACTTGAGAGCTTGAGTAAGTCAGTTTGAAGGATTTTCAGCATGTAAGCGCTTACATGCTCAAATTCGTGTTGTTAAACAGATTTGTCTAGCAGCTGGGTAGATGAAGGATTAGAAGAGCTCAGAGTCGAAGCAAAAAGGCCATCAAGAAGCCATTTCAAAGTGGCAGTAGCAAGAAGACAGGGGAAGCTCACAAAGATGTGGTGGCCTTAAAAGGGAGCTATGGTTTTAGCCAGAAGGCTTTAACCCACTGTTAGCTCCCAGCCCCCCACCCCCATGCCACCTACCTGATGATCTCAACTTTGAAATCTCAGAGAGTGTTAAACAGAAAAGTCCAAATCACATCTGTTCCCCATGCCCACCAAGGAGAAGGAAACAGTGTCTTGCTGAAGAGGTGTGATGATCACCAAACTGAGACCAACACCCACTCTGGCATGTGATGGAGCAAAACAGTGAAGAAGACCATTGCCACGCCTTCCTAATTCCCCACCTGGCTCCTGCCCCTAAGGTTTGCTTGTGTGTTTACTTACAATCTCCATCTCCCTGATAGTATACTGTGACATCTGAGAGCAGAGGCTTTTGATGCTGAAAACAGAGTCTTGTCTACATAGTAGGTACTTAATGAACATCTATGGAAAGGGGAAATGACCCAAGCATAGCCAGGTTTGCCCCCATCCTGAACCAGTGCTCTTTGCAGAGGTCCTTGGTTTGAAGGTTACCAAATGCACCATTCTATTTCCTACTTTGCACAATCACTCCAACAAAGATTAAATCTTACCAAGTAATAGCTTTCTAGTTCACATGGCTTCAGATAATAAAGAAAAAAAAATCATGGTGGCGTTACTTTAACCACGGGCCAGTTCACGCCTGCTGGGATCCAGAAAAAGAAAAGTTGGTGAGTACGCTGATAAATAAGAAGCCCGTGTGCCATTGTGTGGGAACATAAAATGATGTGGTTGCCATGGAAAGCAGTATGCAGGGAGGTTTTAGCGAAACAATTTAAAAATAGAATTGCCAGATGATCCAGCAGCTCAACATCTGGGGACAGACCCAAGAGACCTGCAAGCAGGACATCGAAACGGTGTTTTAGAGCGGTCTAATTCCCAGCAACTAAAATAGAAAAAGAACCTAAGTACATAACCCAGGCTGGCCTCGACAGAAGAGCTTCCTGCTTCCACCCACCAAATAGTGGGACTTCATGTGTGCGCTAGCTTGCCTGGCTAGGGGAAATTCTAACACTATAACACGGCTGAACCTTGAGGGTATTGCGCTAAGTTAAGTCACCAGACACAATGAGACAAATGCTATATTTTTTCATTTGTTTATTTACCCGCAAGAGTCGAACTCAACGCGTCAGAAAGCGAAGTGGGAGGGGACTGTGGAGCTCTTGTTTACGGGATGGAGAGCCTCCATTTTGTAAGCTGCAGGGTCCTGGAGACTGTTTGCACAACAAATCTTTTTCGTGGTACTAAACTGAAATCTTTTCAATAGGTAAGACCATGTACTGTATGTTATAACTACTCACTCAGAAGTATGTATGTCTGTTATCTTATTTGATCCTGAACTGTTGTGAGAAAGTACATGTCTTTTTCCGCCTCAGCCAGCCTGTTCTATTTATGAGAACAGGGCTCCTCGAGTATCTTAGGCTAGCCTTGAACTCCTAACCCTCATATTTTAGGCGCTTGAATAAGTCCTCGTTTATAGTAAGGAAAATAGACTTAGAGTCATCAAAAGGTTTTCATAAGGCACCTGACTGGAGAAGGACTAAGCCAGGACTTCACCCTGAGGCTCCCTGATGCTACTGCCAGTTCAGGCTTCTGCCACATCAGGAGAGAGGACATGGAGATGCTTTAGCTGATCTGTGGACTCAAGTATTCAGTCACTGGCAATTTGCAGAGAGAACTAAAGCGTGCGCTGGGATGGAGGTATGTATCCGAGTGGGATGAGGAGAGCTCACCAACCAGCCTGCAGCCACCTGCCTTCCAATGCCTGTCAGCTTCCCTCCCTTCCCAGGAGCAGGTGTGAGTCAACTGTAAACATGGCGCAGAAAGGTCACCCAGCGTTCCCTCCGCTGGCAAAATCTAAAGTCACTGCCATGACAATGGCCTGTGTACATGAAGTAAGAAAGGAGGAAAGAAAAAAAAAACTTGAAACGTGATCAGGAGAGAATAATGGCTCTTCGTGTTTGGAGTGGCTCCGTTAAATGTCCTCTTGCCTCCCATGCCAACAAAAGATGCCAGAATGCATTTACCAAAATAAATGAGCACTAATAGGAAAAGGTGGAACAGTAGGAAAAGTACCAAGCCTATCAGGCTGGACTAACAGCCAGTTCCCTATATAGTCCTGGACACTCCCGCATTGTCCCCCACACCTACCTTCTGCCCTAAGCCTGGGCTGCCATTACCAAAAGCCCTTTTCATGTGCTGGATTCGAGCTGTGCTCCAAAGGGAACCACAAACAACAAAAAAATAGTCTGGCCCCTTGGAACTTTGGTTTAATCATAGTCCTACTATGTATCCCCTCCATTGGACACTTTCTGTGTAGTAACGCAATCCTTCTAGCATATAATATTGTATAATCTTATACAACTGCAAGAGAAGTTAAGACAGGGCTGTGCGTAGAATTTGCCTGGATGAGAAAGGACAGAGTCAGATTTAGACGCGAGCCTTCTGAAGTTTGCTCTTACAACAGCCAAGTCACAAGGAGATGCAAAAGCATCAAGGGAGCAGGGAAGCTGCTGGCTCTCCTGGGCCTCCTAGAGGCAGTCTTGACGGAGAGTGGGCTGAAAATCAGCAGGGAAGTGCAAAGAAATATTTGACAAATGGATGGGAGTGCACGTTATGACTCAAGTAGGTCAGGGTAGAAGGTGGGGCAAGACTCCAGATCAACTGTAAACACCCCTTTGTAGAAGACTAGTCATGTTTCAATTGTTCCGTGCGGAGATAAAATTCCATTATCTTCTGAGCAAACAGAGACAATATAAGGTTCTAGGCCAAAGCAGATTTTAACTATTTTTCTCAAGAGAGAAGCCATCAAAAGGCTTATCAGCCAGATGTGGTGGCGCACGCCTTTAATCCCAGCACTCAGAAGGCAGAGGCGGATCTCTGTGCAGGTCAGGCAGGGTTGCATATAGTGAGACCCTGTCTTACTAAAACACCAAAAATGTTTATGTATCAGTTGCTAGTGCTGTCTCTGATTGGTCCTTCTATGCCATGAGAACATCCAACATGGCCAGGTTTAAGAGGGAGAAAATGGTTTCACCCATCCACATTGACAGCAGCAGCACTGGCTAGTATCGCTCACCTGGGGAACAGTTCTGTCACGTCGACCATGGGAGACCTTTAACAAGTACAATGAAGTCAGCTGATCGTGCTGCACATTTCCCCAGGGTAACCAGACACTTCTGTTCCTCTTTGTGCTTTAGGAAGGACTAAGCAACTTCAAGGAACTTCGAGCCAAATTTCAAAAGTTTGATGCCCCACCTCTTCCAGGACCTATTAAGTTACCAGCTAGTGTTTCTCGAAAGGAGGACAGGGGACACACACAGCCAACTCAGAGTCTGGCTAGCAGGAAGCGTCTCTCATCCCCCCATCATCAGCCCCTATCTTATTCTTCTGCCGAAGTGTCCCGGCCTCTTAAAAGCCAGAAAACAAAGTCGACCCAGAGAGGTGATATTCAGAAGAATTCAAGTTCCTCTGGACCTCCAGAAAAATCTGCTATGTGTCCTGCAAGAAATTCCCAGAAAGCTGCCATGCCATTGGATGTGAGTAAATCAAGAGCAGTGACATCCAGCGAGGGCAAAGGAATGGGCATCAGCAGCTTCAGATATAAGCTTTGGAACTGGGAGCAATTTTCATCTCAGAAGAGTGATTTGTCCCCAGCTCCTCCCCTTACCAACTGTGGGAATAAGACCTTCCATCTTGAAGGACAGAAAACCACCGCACTTGCTCATAGAAAACCCGAAAAGGGCCCAGAGGCAACAGGAGTCCAGACCCTTCCTCCCCAGAGCCGTATGATGGTCCAGGGAAAATCACCCATGGCCTCTGAACCCTCCCCTTTGCCACTTCCTCAGCACAGCAGGAAAAGCACAGAAAGCCCTGGAGCTGAGGGGAGCCCCAGGAGCAGCCCGTGCCAGCCTGTTTATGAATGCGAGCTTACCAGCCTGGTTCCAGGTAAGAAATCAAGTCCAAGTCCCCGTGGGACCCAAGACAAGACCATTGTGCCTTTCTCACACCGAGCCTGCAGACTTGAGGTAGATACAGCCTTTGCAATGGAAATACAGCATGGCTATGTTTGGCATATCGGTTAAACTGTAGTCTTGGGTTTTTTAGTTGGCATACCTGTTAAATTGTATTCTCAGGTTTTGAACAGGTGCTTAATCCATAATTGCATGGTGGCACAGTTTGACTGAATTTGGGCTTGAATCCCAGTTCTACCTACTACAAGCTGTGTGAACACGGGTGGTTTATTTATTTTTATTTTCTTTCTTTCTTTATTATGTACATAGTACTCTGCCTGCCTGTATCCCTGCAGGCCAGACCCTGCAGGCCAGAAGAGGGCACCAGACCTCATTACAGATGGTTGTGAGCCACCATGTGGTTGCTGGGAATTGAACTCAGGACCTTTGGAAGAGTGAGCAATGCTCTTAACTGCTGAGCCATCTCTCCAGCCCAACACGGGTGGTTTATAAACTTCTTAAAGCTTCGTATGTTCTAGCATGAGTCAAACTCATCACCAGCCTTCTCTGGGTAGAAAACGGCACAAAACTCATCATTTCAGGGTTAAAACCTAAGGGGGAATCTCCTATCTCCTGATCTTTCCATTCTTTGCTTTGAATTCATCAACTACCTGTGGCTCTACCCTAAAAGTATGTTCAGCGTCCCTCAACTTCCGTCTCTGCCCAGGGTCTAGTCTCTACCATACTTTTCTCTCACTGGACCATTATCTGCTGCTTTCCCTACTCTCCCACTCCTGCCCCCTAGTGTTCTGTTCCAGTCCAGTCACCTGTTCCCTGTCTCCCGTGTTCCTGTGTCCGCCCCCCCCCACCGCCACCTCAACCACCACAGACAGGGTGAGCCTCTCAGTTAGCATGAGGTCACATCACCCTGCTGCTCGAAATCTGCCTGACCTTCTAACAGTGCCTCACACAGTTTGGTGCTGGCCTGCTCCTCCATCCTCTTTATCTCCTGATTCATTTACCATGAAGTCTTTAGACATAAGACGCCGGTTCTGTCCCAGGACTTGGCACAGATCTGCCCAGAAATTTCTTCTGCATGGTCCCTGACCATGACCCCGTCCTCTTTCGTAGTCTCTGTTGCAGTGACCCCTGCTCTGAGTGGACTCTTTAAATCATCTTCGTGGTTCCTGTTACCCTTGGGTTTCTCACAGTTCTGTGGTTTGCTCATGGCCCTTGCCTCTCCCCAGTAAGGTGTCACACACTTGTTTGCCTCTGTAAGGTGGTGTTTTCAGAGCATAAAATGTATCTCACCCACCGCCTTGTCACCCAAGAACAAGATCAAGTTAAGTCTTCAAAACATATTTATTTTGTGATTGATTGATTGATTGATTGATTGATTGATTGGATGGACGGATGAACTGACGGATGGCTTGATGTATGAGCGGATCACCCCCACACACCCTAAGGCTTCCCCTTGTCCTTAGGATAGAAACTAAAGTACTATGCCCTCAATGGCCTTGCATGTTAGTTTTTGTATCTCTGACTTATCTTCCCCTAGCTCATCAGCCTACAGTCTCCACCCCAGGTAGCCCTCCAGGACTCCTTTCTTTGTTCATTCCTTCTGTATCATTAATCTCTGTTATTATGATGAGCATCCCTGAAGCCAGGACTCTATTTGTTTCTGCCCCCAGTTCTCTCTCCAACTCCTACAATAACGCCTGGAACACAGTAAATAAATAGGTGCTGATGACGATGGGAAGCAAGGTGGCTGGAAAGAAAGCTGTATAGGGAAAAGCAAAGGAGGGGAGGGTCGTCTCTCAGACGCAGCTAGTCCGGGAGCGGTTAGTGATAGCCATGCAGATCAGCTTAGCCCAATGCTTGGGGGGGGTGCATATCCAGCTAATAATTGATTATGTCTTCTTGATTTTATTAAAACTAAAATTTCCAACATTTCAACAAACTTACAGTTATAGCCTAAGAAGGGAGTAATTTAGCCCTGAGCTTCTGGAGACGTGGCCTCTAAAGGAAGGGCAAGAAGGAAACTTGCCCCCCCACACCCATCTTAGCTTGTGGAGGACACGGACTTCCCAGAGGCACATGTGGAACACAGTCTGCTTGTTTAGCTTGGGCCTGCATAGACAACTATTGCGTTGTGTGAACCAAGAATGAAGATCCCCTGATTATTAAAAACGCTGTGTCCTTTCTGTCAAAAGAAACGTGACCTATGATTTTTCATGTATAATCATGGGATTCCTGTTGGCGTCGTATTTATGAATACAGAAAGCAGAGATACACACTATGGGGGCTGTGGAGACAATCTGAAGACACTGAGTTCATAGATCCTAAGAACCTTGAAGCCAGAGCCCTGGAAACTCAGGGATCAATTCCTAGTCTGCTCTACAGTCCCGTGCTATTTGCTCAGCCCGCGCTTGACGAGTCTTTTCAGTGAACAGTCACGGTCCCTCCCATAAGCTAGGAAAGAGTCCCCGCAGAGGCTCCCGGCCATGGCACAGATGCAGTACCATTAGCAATACACCAGAGCGTGGAGATTAGAGAGCGTTAGTCCTGGCCTTGGTTCCGGGAAACTCAAGAGGACATTTTTAGGAATCCATCCCTGGAGTTCAGCCTTAAAAGAATGAGCAGACGTTGGTAAGAAAGGAGTCAGCGTCCCAAAGTCAGGAGGGGCAGACAAAGTCTCGGATATGAGCGAGTCGCTGATGGCTTTTAAAGCCAGGGCTGAGGTCCCGAGAAGATGTGAGCGGAAGATGTGTGCACTAGAGATTGAGAAGTAGGACAGGGCTGTGTGCTGGGAAGAGAATCTGGAACTAGGAATCCAGGGTGTGCTGGAATAGCAGAGGAACAGTAGTGGGCCGCACTGAGGGTCAGCAAGACAGCAATGTGTGCAGGTGCGTGTCCCGGTCCGCATGTTCTCACTGCCGGACGGAGACTAGTCAGGGGGCCAGCAAACGGGTCAGTTTTACCTAACAATGTAAATAACACCCTGCGTGTTTTCATGTCCATCCTCAGAAAAGACAGAGAGCAGGCTTCACCAGCTTCCCAAAACAAAGCCACTGCCTTCCATTGAGACCCTCGGCCCGCCTCCCCTGAAGCCTGCAAAACCCCCATTTGTGAACCTGCAGGCCTTCCAAAGGACGACTGCTCTCTCCACGACCCTGAAAGAAGGTAAGAAGATAATACACAGTTCCTACCCACACCAGCCAGAGTCTTAGCCCAGCGCCTGGACCACATGCCTCTTCCCTCTCCACCCCACTTCCGTGTAGCAAGCTGGTCTTCCAAGGGGCTGAACATTTTTACTGCTGTCTGTGTGTGCAGCTGTGGCAGTTTGCCCGTGAAATGATACATGGGGGTAGGAATTGGTCCCTTATCACTCCCGAGCCAGCCCACTTCTCCCTGGGAGTACTGCATTGCATCACTGGGAACCTGCCCAAGAGGAAGAAAATAAAAAGTTTCCAAGTAAGGAAGTAATGAACCTTTATGTGTGCTGCACAACCTGTGCTGTAAACAGTCAGTGAAGGAGGAAGAAGAAGAAAGGATGGGGCAAAGTCAGTTTAAGCTTGCCCCCACATATTTACTAAAGTCTCCTTGTGCCCTGTGCCCTGCATCCTCTGTAGGATGTGACGCATCCTCAGAAGCCATGTTTCTGTGTTCTTTTTGTCCCTCCCTCTGCCATTTAGGGGAACACCTCTGGTCCTTTCTGTTCCTCCCTCGGCATCCTCCTCCTAATGTCCGAAACACCTTTCCTTGCTCCCCCACTGAACACGAGGGGAATGCACTCTTCACGCGCTGTGCAGTGGGTGCCGCGCGGTGATGTTTGTTTTTGCCGTGGCCATCAGTACAGCAGATCACTGGTGGGGTATCAGAGCTAATACAATGTTGGTTGTTCATTTGTCTGCTCTGAGCAGCTTCACAGTTGAATCTCCCTAACTCACTGGCTCTGAAGCCAGCATCAGAATCACCCGGGGACTTTAAAAACCTCATCCCCGGAGTTTCTCATCTTGTGGGAGCCTGGGCATTTGCCTTTTAAGTGTGTAGTGGCATGCTAATCTGGGGACCCACACATGGAGAACCACACATTCACTACAGGTCACCTGCAGCCTTACCCTTTAAAGGAAAGTCCCCAGTCAGGGACAGAGCTTTCCTAGGTGTGTGATGGTAATGTGGCCAGCTCCACATCAGGGAAGACTAAGTGTGATTTAAAAAAAAAAAAAACAAAAACAAACCATTATTTTGTTTGTTTTTTGAGACATGGTTTTTCTGTGTAGCCCTGGCTATCCTGGAACTCACCACGCGGACCAGGCTGGCCTCAAACCCAGAGACCTGCCTGCTTCTGCTTCCAACAGTGTCTTTTATAAACATTAAAGAACTATTGCCTCAAAAGAGAAGATAGCTGTCTAGAACAAAACACTTAAATCTATGATAATAAAAACAGGCTTTGTGGACCTCAGCTCCTTACCAGTAGCCATTTCAGTTTGAGCCCGGTACTCACTGAGCCTCCTTTGTCTGTCATGTGAAGTGGGGGACTGTGGTGCCTCTAATCTTGGGGGATTGTTATAAGAAAGTATTTTACTCATGCCTGGCATACAGCACATGCCCAGTAAATCTCAGTGTCATTTAGATCACATGTGGGGTAGTCTCTCTCTCAGGCCATGTGGTCAGAACAAGCAATGCAGAGGTTAAGCCTACACAGAGGGTCCTGTCCTTAAGGAAGCCAACGTGTCCTTAAAGGGCACCACGGAGTGTAGGTATGTGTGGCTGTGCAGAGACAGACAGTCCTCTGGGTACCAGCGTGAGAGCATCATTTCCTTTAACCAGCCTGCCATCAACACCCCCTTTTCCTCTTGCTCTTGCAGTGACTGCGAAGGAGGGCCCCCTGCTTCCAGATAGGTGAGTACCTGTTCCTTTCCTCCACTGGGGGACACTCATGGGCCTTCTCAAGCACAGGCAAAAAGCCCAAAAGCCAGCATGTGTATCCCCCAGAAAGGCTGCAGGAAGAACAGACTTAGAAGGCAAACCGCAAATCTTGGTTTTAAATAAAAGATTAAATAAGATGCATCTAACAGCGGCACCGATGCTAAGTTGCAAGTATCATCCTCTGAGGTGTTTGAGATTTCTTAATTGTCCAGGTGGGTTTAGTATATTATAACATTGGCCCTTCTTGGTTACAAATCAAATAAGAAGCTAAAGAATGCTCTGGGCAGCTATGGTGTTAGGAGTTGGAAACGGGTAAAAGATGCTCTATTTCTCATGCCCCCTCCTGAGAATGTTGTTATGAAAGAGTCGAGTCATTAATTCACTTAGCCAAATAATATCTCTTGAGCCTTTGAAGTGCCTGCCTTTGAGCCGCCTGGTTTTTGTGGGCTTGCTCTTTTGCATGCCTCTTGGGGGCTGCAAAGTTGCTGCTGCAGCCCTCACTTTATGGCCCTAGTTGCCTAGCTTCAGAAATGCCCCACTTGCTAAGGCACGATCAATTCCGAGGTGCCCAGACTGTTTTGACTAAGCCTCACCCCCTCATGGGGATGTTCTTGGCAAGGGCAGTATCAGGAGGAGAAGCGAGCTGACACACCAGCCTGTTTCAACTCTGCCTTCAGATGTTCATAGTCGTCAAGCATGGTATCTATAATAGAGGAACCACATGATTCAGAGTGGCCCCAGTGAGAGTGTGGCCATATTTCCTCAGGAGGGACTGGGAAGGCTTTAGGGAAGCATTTCTCTATGCAGATCTCTAATACCACAAATTCTTGGGGACAGCGCATGTGTTATCGGCCTGGTAGTAGTGCTGGCAGGAGTTGCTCACATGTCTGCAGCTCAGCTGGAAGCTGACTGACTGGGAATAGCCCTAGGACTGGATATGTAGACTTGGCACTGACCGTCATCACGAGACAGAAACGTTCTCTTCTCAGGGACAGCAGACAAGCCAGACAGTAGCATTAACACTCGCACATTCCCAGCCTTCCCTGTGTGACTCTCACTCACCATCCAGTGCTCAAAGTACCACACTGGCCGAGTCCAGAGTCAGACTGAGGGATACTGAGGACTCGCATGCAAAAGGATGAGGATTGATTGTAGAGCTGTTAATCCACTCAACCCATCAATGAAGAGGGAACACTAGAGTCCAGTGTAGAGGAGGAATGTTTGCTCGGTGTACTTCTAGTGAAGAGATGCTATAGGAGGGGACAGGAGGTGTGTGACATAACCTGTCTTTGTGGACCAAGAGAGTTGAGTGGAATCAGAATGTGGACAGTATAGACATGGGTTGAAGAGCAGACAGGAGCCTTGTGACGTACCTTGTACACCCAGGGACTGTTGCAGTGGCCCTGTGCTGCCAGAGTCTGGTTGTGCTGTGCTAGACATAATTCATGCACTCTGGAAACTCCTAGTATAAGTCCATTTGAGAGCGCTGAGGGCAAGGTGGGTCAGCAAAGCTGCAGTTCTGTGAAAGAGGTGGTAACGTGGAAGGCTCTCGCAGCGGTTCACACTGGCCACTCAGTGATCACAGACCCGGAGGGGCAGCTGAAGTGGCCGTGTCCTCTGTAGTGCTCGGAGTCAGCCTGGTCTCACAGCCATCGTTCTGGAAATATCTGAGAATGAGTGTAACTGAGCCGGGCATACTGGCACTAAATGAAGATTTCTCCGGCATTTTAACCACAGCAACAGCAAGTCATTTTACCCCAAGAGCTGTAAGGGGCCTTCGGGAGACAGTTTCCTGTGCGGCCCTACCTTCCTACAGGATTCATGAAGGCAATTGTGACTATTCTTCCCCATCACACTGGCTTCAGAACACAACTCCCATCTCAACTTTTTGTTATATATGAATTATGATATAGGCACATAAGAATGAAAGGCAAAGGAGATAAAGAAGAACCATAGTACTCCAGTGCATTCATGGAAGACGAAGTAACTTGAGCTCTGTCCTACACAATAGGGGTAGGTAGGTCCACTTAGCCTCTTTCGTGCCGTTGTAATACGGAAGTGAGATCTGAGCAGGGTGTTCCTCGTGGTAACCCACACCTCTGACAGGTGGCTGGATGATGGATGGATGGATGGATGGATGGATGGATGGATGACATGACGAACAGTCGAGATAGAAATAAAATTAGGTACAATAGCACATGGCTGTAATCCAAACACTAAGAGGCCTGAGGCAGGAGAATTGACACAAGTTCAGGGACAGTCTGGGCTCATAGTGAGATCCTGTCTCAAAAAGTAAAGGAAGAAAAACTAAAAATAAATAAAACCAAGATGGGGAAAATGTGTTTAATATAGATGGTAATAAAGAGGGATAAATAGAACAAAGTATCCTGTTGTGGAAAAATAATCGATACATTCAGATTATAAACTATATCCATCTGTACCTGTGGGCTCCGATCTATAGATCCAAATAAACCTTAGATAAAAATTTGGAATAAATTCTATGTGCTAAGCATGGAAAAAAAAAACCACTTTCTTGTCCTTATTCTCTTAGCATATGGTATCACAGCTATTTACATGGGTAGGTACCACCCTGGCATGTTAATAAGCTAGAGGTGAGGTAAGTGTATGGGAGTAGATGTGTAGGTTCTACATACATACTAATCATTTTATAAAGTGTTATGGGCATCTGTAGCGGTGGTGTTTGCAAGGGATTCTCAAGTAATTCCCAGAGAGACTGAGGGGCAGGCGACTGTATATTAAAATCTTGCTAAGGAGTTTGGACTTTGCCTTGTCAACGACAGGACAGATGTTAGCTTGAACATATAACTGTCATCATGCCCAGCAGCCTTAGATACAATTTCCATGGAAACTGGCGCTTGCTGGGAAAGAAAATCTTCCTTGTTCATGTACTGACCTTCAATACAGATATTAAATTTCGGCACAGATTTATCATAACTGGGAAAGAACCTGGCAGTTTTCTAATATAGCCAGGCCATGAGCATGAAGATAATAAAAGCGTGGGTTTTGAATTCCAGCCCTACCACTACACATTTATAATAGTGAGCCTGCCTTAACTGCTGCAAGCCTGTTTCTGGTCTTGTGCGACAGCGAAATGAGACAAGGCCCGCCAAGTGTTCATTACAGAATCTGGCATCCGGAGAGCGGCTCACTGAGCTATCATACAGCATCCCAAAGGATAGAATAATGTGAGGCCCCTGCTTCCCGAACCTCTACTGGTGTGGAATTCAGTGGCTGGAATACTCAGTACCTTTCTTTCTTTGTTGGATCGGATTTTAATTCATTTAACAAGTATTTCTCCAGTCCATTCTGTATACTGATCAGTCTTTCAAAATAAATTGGGAGAAAAATTGACCTCCATATCCCAACGTTTCAGCCATTTGTCCCAGCTGAACATGATTCTTATGTAAAACAGACAGGATTTTTAACCTTTCTTAGGACAGGACTTTAACCATAGAATATCACCTCTCTCTAAATGAGAACACTTGCCCTTGATCTTTGAAGATGAAGTGTTTGCATTTTTGCTGTATTGGTGGGGGAGTGTCACACATAATTATCTTGATAAGAGCTCAGTGTCATCAAAGGTGGCCGTCGCTCATTTCTGTGCCTCTTCCTACCCTGTGTAAAAATATGAGAAGCAATGCTGTGCAACAGAACACGTACACTTCCAGAGTCAGAACACTAAGAAGACCAAGCCCCTCTTCCACACTGGAGAGGAGGGGCACCATGTCAGAGCTTTGATGTTCACATCTGCAAATGGACATATGATGCTATTTCCTTGGCCATACTGTGGGGACCAGTGTATACACCAAACCGTGCATGGATAGCGCCCAGGGAGTCTTAGCTACTTCTTCATCACAACCTCACCATCCTTGTTTGTAGCTGAACTCTTAATGTCTCGTTAGCTCGCCACAGGGATCGAGCTCTTTAGTGAATGTTCCTTCTCATTGTTCTTTCATGCAAACCATGCTGGCTGGCATCCCTCTTGAATCAGCAGTCAGAGTCTGTGTGAACAAGGCAGGTTGGTCCCTGGGCAACGGTTAGCTTTAGGTCACTGTCAGTACTTAGCAGGGCTGGCCAAGGTTTTATTCATGAGCTATAAATATGGCTTTCTCCCATTAAAAAGTAGCAGAAGGTAATCCTGATCAGGAATAGAGAAAATACCCACATATGGGGCCTCTGAAGAGCCTGTAAGTGTATGCATAGGAGTCTACCACTGTCTCACTTAAATCTTTAGTACAGTGTGTGTGTGTGTGTGTGTGTGTATGTATATGTGTATGTGTATGTGTGTATATGTGTGTGTGTTTGTGTTTGAGACAGAGTCCCACTATCCAGTGCAAGCTAGCCTCAAATGCTTGAATGTAGAGGCCACTCTACCTCTACCTCACAAGAGAACTTTTTAAAAACGATTTTAAGATTTATTTTGATTATTTCTAATTATGCATATGTGTGCTTTGGTATGTGGGTATGAGCCACTGTGTGCAGCTATCATCTGAAGCTTGGGGGTCAGATCACCCTGGAGTCGGAGCCAGGTGCTGGGAACCAGACTTGGTCTTCTGGAAGGGTGGTATATGAAGGGAGCTTTTTTATGCTCTGTCTCACCAAAGTTTAAAATACTGGTATCAATTTATTTCCAGTCACATGACTGGTCTCTTCCACACCTAGTATTTTGGAACAGGCTTCTGTATCAAGGCTCTGGCCTATGCCTACCCCATGCAGAATAAAACACAAAGCTTTCGAGGGCTGGAAGCCATTCAACAGTGTCCAGGACACTCTGCACTCAGAGAGGGCAGGGAGTGGCACTTCCCGTGGAAGTGAAAACAGGTCCCTCACTTGGGGTGAGAAGATCAAAACTGTGATAGTAGCACTGAGAACAGTCAAATGCATTCCCAGCCCTTATCAGAAACAGTCACAGAGAAAGCTGTTAGAGAGTATTAGCATAAAACTGGGAATTGAGGGGACCAAAGGAAGTTTAGAAGGACCAACAAAGGCCTCTTGTAGGTGATGACATTTGTCTTAACCCCTGAGTAAGAACCCTGTCCACTCACAGAAACACTCTCGGAGAGGACTCAGAGTCTCAAGACAGGAGGTGATCTTGGCTATAGCCCAGTGAGCCCAATGAGCAAGGGGACGGTGCAGGAGAATGTCATCGGTCAGGGGATAAATTTTGACATTTTTCCTAAACGTCCTAACAAGTCCAGGGAGAATTTAGAAGTATGGAGTAAGGTGACAGATTATTAGTAATAAAGATCACTATTAGTGTTATATAAATAATAAATTTAGAGAGGAAATATGAACGCAGCTTGGAAAGTCATTAAAACAACAAAAGTAGCAACATTCATAGAGTCTGTTTTAAGTCTTCACTTCTGTGTCTATTCCTCTATTGGGAGTCCAAACCCCTTTTCATAGGTGAGAAAATCGAGTCACAGAGAGGTTAAGTAACCAGTCCTGGACGAGGGGATAGAAATGAGAGTAAAGAAATCTAATCTGGAGAAACCCAGCAATTGTTGGCTCGAGTGTTGGGGGTGGGGTGAGGGCTGATGGGATTCTATGATGACTTCTAGTTATTCTGTTTCCTTCTTGATTGTTGTTAACAAAGATGAGGGGTGGCACATAGCCCATGCTTAACACAAGACAAGAATGAGTTTTCTGGAAGCTGCTCGGACTGTTTCTACTTTGTAGCAAGAACAATACAGAGCATGTCAATGTGTCTTTGTCTTTGTGGCAGACCTCCCAAGGCCAGTTTTTAAACTACTTTGTTTCTTCCCTGAGAAGTTTTGCAGGGCAGGAAATCAAGATGAGGCACCCCATCTGAGTGACCAGCAGCAAAGGAAGCTCCTCTGGTTCTGCCCTGATATCTGGGGGTGCGGGGACGCCCGGAAACTCCAGTCCACTTGGTTGGAGTGCTTGGCGGGAGGGAGGAGCAACTGTGGAGAAGGAAATTTTTGAAATCTATATCCTATAGAATTTTAGATCTAAAGCAATCCGATGACTTCAGTTTAAATCACTTCAAAACGTCTTCCTGTCCTTTTAAATTAGACTTCAGGGGCCATACGACAGCCACCGTGTGTCCTCCTTTTCACAAGGGCAGCCATGTCAGGAGAAACGAATGCACTAGAATACCTCTCTTATTTCACGTTTTCAGAATCCTGCCTTTGAAACACTCGCCCGGTCACAAAGCCCTAACCTCACACTGTGTCCCTCCCTCATTCCAAAGCTCCCAGCCACCGGCACACTGCAGAGAAGTGGCTTCTAGTGGCTCCTAGGCCAGACCTAGGTAACGCCCCCCCCCCCCACTCCATATTACAGTGGATGGTGGACTGGGCCGATTCATAACCCTCGTCTGGGCCTGGGTATTTGCAGCATTGGTCGGCCCGCCAGCTCTCCCTTGTCCTCACCACCAGGGTGAGCTCTCCAGCATTGCCCTGACTAGTTCATGCCTCATAGCAATGAGCAATTGATAGGGCCAGTTCTGCTTTCATGGCGTAGGGGCCACTCTCCTGAATGCTACAGCTGATGAGGGCCAGGGCCAGCTCTCTCACCCACCTCAGGTGTTGATGGGCAGAAGGGGAGGTAAGGCACATGGCAGATGAGTGATGGGAACAGCTCTCCTGTGCTCACAACTTGGGGGCTGGCTCAACTGTATATCTACTGAAGGGGTTGGCTCTATTTTGCTGCTCATGCAAGATGCAAGGCCTGCTCTCCTAAGTATTGCAGCTAGTGGGGGACTGGGGCAGCTCTTTCACAAACCTCAAGCATTGATGGGGAGGCATCTCTTCCTCACCCCTGCCACCACATGACAGATGAGTAATGGGGACAGCTCTGCCATGCTCACAACGTCAAACGTCGAGCTGGCTCATTCACACCTCCACCACTGAGGATGGCTCTATTGTGTGCAGCCTGCTTTGTACATAGGTCTATTTAGTAAGGTTGACTGGAAGCTAATCTTTAAATATGGCCCCTCGCCTGGCATTGCTTAGACTTGTTATAGCTGTTAGACTCATGCAAGGAAAGTATTATTTAAAATCTTGTTTCACAGATGAGAAATCAGGGATGGTGATAGTTCTTATCTTGATTCAAAGTGTGATATTTGTGGAGGTTCCTTAGGATATGTATGAACTCAGGACTTTATTAAGGATTTTCAACTACACTGTATTCTCTCAGACTTTCCAACAGGAAGGGTTTTGGAGGAATCTATTATACTACAAACTTTGTAGGAAAAGGTCATCCGTGGTTTTCATCTCTATTTCTCAGTTCCTATCATGCAGAGATTTATGAAGAATAATAATGAATGGCTAAGCGGTGGACCGGGGAACATCAGATAAACTCAATGAAAGAAAGATGGTTGAACGGATTATATGATACACTTTCCGCTAACTGTTAGGCAAATGATGGTAGGCTTCATTTTTGTGTCTTGCACTGATTTCCATATCCAGTGTTATAGCCCTTATATTGTTTGAGCTTGGTGAATGGCTGAGTTGAGCTCTTTGTTTTTGCTTGGGAGCCGTGTGAAAATGGGGTTCACATGGAGCCTTTATTCTCCTCTGACTAGAGCCCAGCTCCAAGTAGGCTGCCAAGACATTGTCCTGATTACTTTAGCTTTCCCTGAAGACATGTTCTTCTCCTGGCTCTGTTTTTTTTAAGACTCCTTGCGCTATGACTGACCGCACCATGAAATTAGTCATCAAGCATGTGCTATCCATTCTGAATTTATAATAGAAGCCTAAAACAGCGAACTTTAGCCGGAGTCCAGGAGGTTCTTCTTTGTATGTTCTGGCCATTGATTCTACAGGCTTTTCTTTCTAGTTCTTGTCTCCCCTGACTGATTCCTTTTAATCTGTGTAGTAACCCATGGGCAACTACTCAAGCTTGCCGCAGTTCTGCAGAAATCCTAGCCTCCTCCTCCTTCACATCATGTCCTCCTGGCTCCTGCTTATCAGACACGATTCATTTTATTAATTAGGTAATTCAGTAATTATCAGACCCAAGTATGTGCCAGCCACTGTTTAGCCTCTGCCCGCATGCAGAATAGTTTCCTCAGTTGGGGAAAGACAAATGGGCCCATAATGACAGACTGCAAGGCAGTGTCAAATGTATCAACATCCGCTTTCCCGCCTCTAGCTCAGGTTCCTCACCCAAGATACTAAGCTCATAGATGTAGAGAAAGGAGGCCTCCTGTCCCTAACAAGTTATTATTGCTGTGTATTTAACTCCTTCACTGTTCAGATGGTGAGGTTCCCGAGTATAGGCACCTTGCAATACTCACCTACTCACCTTCGTGTTCCGGAACAGGAGGTGCTAAGCGGGAAAATGTGATGATGCAACGTTATCTTCCCTTACCTGGGGATGTCTGAAACGATGCAATGTGCTTCTGAGCATTGACGCGGTGCCCCGGAGCTTTCAGGGTTTAGAGCATTTCGGATTTTGAATGATCAGATTAAGGATACCCAACTGTCAATGTATACAAATATTCAAAACATCTGAGAACCACTGAAAACCAAAATAGTTCTGTCCCCATGATTTCTGATAGGCTGTACTGAGTCCTTGTTGCTGTGGAGACCAGAAGGTGACGCACTTGTCAACTGGCTGTCATCAGCGTGACAAATACTATATGAGGTACTGGGAACCCAGTGTGACACAAGGTGCCACGCGATCCCATAGCAGCAGAGATCTAATTAAACTAGGTTTAAAGGTCAGAACAGAATTTCTAGATTATGTCCATGATTTATAGGCAGAAAGTGACATGTAATGGTATGTAGGCATAGGTGGGGAGGAGGGCTGCTAGGAAAAGGGTGTTAGAGCAGCACACAGGTGGGGTCTGGTGTAGAGAGGAGCTGGCCATGCAAAAGCCATCCGAGGCTTAGGCGCTGCCCTTCAGAATCTTGAAGCTAGCAGCAAAGATGCTGTCCTTGCAAAGTAGAAAGGAGACCCACATGGTTAAAGCTTGGCAACCAAGGGGAGGACAGCTCCCAGGAGATGTGCCCAAGGATGAGATGAGATGGGGAGTTTAACGTTGTATGTGTACATGTGTGTATGCACATGTGTGTGGGAACCAGATGTCAATGACACATGTGTTCCTCAGTTGCTCTCCATCTTACTTTTTGAGCCAGGGTGTGTTGCATGAGTTCTAATTTGTCTTAACAATAAAAATCCAGAGTCAGATATTATGGGGTGAAAGCTGAAAGTTCAGAGAAACAGAGCAGCTGGTCACTAGTTCTCACCTCTACGAAATCCTCAGACTGGATGGGGTATCCTGTCTCTACAAATCCTCAGACTGGATGG
>NC_022016.1:72297437-72317872 GCF_000317375.1 Microtus ochrogaster
GTATCCTGTCTCTACAAATCCTCAGACTGGATGGGGTATCCTGTCTCTACAAATCCTCAGACTGGATGGGGTATCCTGTCTCTACAAGTCTGCACACTGAATGCACAGAGAGAATGCTAAGACTGACTGCACTGAGCTCCTGTCTCCTTCCACCTTATATTCCTCTCTCCTCCCTAGTGCTGGGATTAAGGGTATGGGATCCCAAATGTTGGGATCACTTTTGTGTGAGCTCTGTTTCTCTTTTAGATAGATTCAATCTAGTGTAGCCCAGGGTGGCCTTGAACTCACAGAGATCCCTCTGCCTCTGTCTCCCGAGTGCTGGGATTAAAGGCGTGTGCTACCACTGCCTGGCTTTCATGGCTATCTAGTGACCGAGCTCTGGACTCTGATCTTCAAGCTAGATCACAAACAAGATATCACTACAGGGGTGTCTCACTGAAGCTGCAGCTTACTATTCTGCCAGCTTGGCTGGCCTGCAAGCCCCAGGGATCCTGTTTCTGCTTCCATAGTGCTGGGATTGCAGGCATTTTCTGCCACGCCTGGCTTGTTTATGAGTGCTGGTGTTGTGAACTCGGGTCCTCCTTTTTGTGCTCCAAGCACTTTACAAGATGAACCACTCTCCTAGTCCACTAGGATTGTTTCATCATTGTTTTTTTTTTCTTTTATAGAAACTAGGAGGCCTTTGAAGAATCATAGGAATGCACCTAGATTATATTTCTACATTATTCTAGGTGCTATGTGGAGAGGGGATTATGGGAGGGTAAAAGATTATGGCATTAGTAGGTTTCAACAGAGAATGGTGTTTGAGAAGAGGCATTGGTGATACTGCAGGCAGAGCAGTCCCATGTTTAAAGAGTACCAAGGCAGTCAATAGGCTGCGGGAATGGTAGGTACCTGACATGATTAGAATGGGTAGCAGTAGGATGTGCATGGGCTGGGCTGTTGAATGTAATAGCTGTGCAATGAATGTTGGCTTAATAGTAAACTCGCATTTTCTTCAGCTGAGATTCGATTGCACCCAGACTATATTTACCATTCTCTGGGTTGTTTTTTTTTTTTTTTCTGTGTTTGCCTCACCTTATAAGATCACTATAAATAAGGAAAGAGAGTCATTGTAATATCAACTGGTTTGGACTTAAGACCCTCCCATCCACTTCCTGAGTGCTGAGATTGCTGGCCTGGACCTCCATATCTGGGTTAAAAAGTTCTTCCCTAGGCTGGAGATATGACTTTATCAATAAAGCACTTGCCACTTGAGTGTGGGTTTCCAGAACCCACACAAAAGCCAGCTGCAATAGTGTGTGACCACAATCCTGCCGTTCCTTCAGCAAGGTGGGACGTGGAGACATGAGAACCCCCAGAAGCTTGTGGGCTAGGTAGTCTGGGAGGCACAGTGCCCAACAAGAGACTGTAAAGGGAATAAAAGCATGGATTTTAGAATTCTTGGACTCTATGTACTAACTATGGAATGTCAGAAAATTTTCCTATCCCTGAAACTTCCATTTTATTCCTCACACAGGGTTTAGTGAAATCTCATCCTACCTTGTAGGGTTGTTGTAACAGTGGGATAAAAGTCTATCTTCCTGACCAGTGGAGTTACAGTGTATATAAACAGAGCAGTCTGTGACTAGCTTGACACAGCAGGGTTGTCGCCACTAAGGCCCCATACTGCAGGCAATGGGAGGTCCAGAATCTGACTCCTGATTACAGCCTGCAGCTCCCTCAGAGGGTGGCCTCAATTTCTCTAAGACATGTGGGGTTAGATATATGGCGCCGCACAGGGCAGACACCCTGAAATATGGACCGCAGATACAGTTTGTCTGAGTGATTGATCACCTAGGTCTTGCAGACGTGTTCTGTTTACTCTGCTGATTGATCGCCTAGGACTCGCAGCCCTGTGTTCTGTTCACTCTGCTGAAGCTGCCATTGCTTGACTGAGGGTCTGCTTGGGCACTGCACAAGGACAAAAGGAGCGCATTCGGAAGGTCACTTACAGACCATCACTGAATGTACTGCGCCTCTGTAATGACCGGTCCAGCCGTGTTTCATGGGTGTTAACGTCAAACATGAAGATGGCTTGCCTGTCATGAATCTCCCATGCAAATGGCTTACCAAAGACTCAGCTTGCCTGGCAATTGGCTCAGCCTCAAACTTTTTGAAAACTATTGTTCAAAAGCCCCTCATTAGCTAACTTCCCTCCACAAGCTTGTTGTCATCAGCCAGTGCTTCTTTGTTTTTGTTCTCCAGGTTTCCCCTTGCTTCTAGAAAGACTTGTAGTAAAGAGGAAAATCAGATGAGCCAATCAGGCAGTCTGGCTTCGAGACCCAGGTCCCTATGTCACAGCAGCCTAGGCCTAGGTATCCTTATCTGCAAAATGCCCCATGGTGCTCCTGGGAGAGTTAAATTAGGTAACAGCACAAAACTTACATGAATACAGTTTATGCCAAAAGAAAGATCCAGGTGCTGTGATCTCAGCTACTCTGAACACTGAAGCAGGCAGATCATTTGAGACTGGGAATTTGTGAATAATTTGTATGACTTGACCGGATGAGAACTGCAGGGGTCCCCAGCTTTTGTATCTGCAGCAGATAAACCATTCTCTCCTTACAGCTTAGATAACTGTCTGGTCAGTCCCTGGGGGTCCTCTTTGCTCTAGATCTTAATAGCATCCTTTTCCCCCCTCTTAATTCTAACCCTACAACCACTCCAAGTCCTCCCCCTGTACTCCCTCCCAAATTCTTGATGTCTTTTTTTCTTTCAGTGTTATTGTTGCATATGTATGAATATAGAAATAGAACCACTGTGTCCATTTAGTCTTGTTTGTATGTTTAAGATTTCAGGGCTGACCATTCCTATTGGGTAATCTTTGGGAGCTCATCCCTGGGAGGGACTAGTCCTCCCTCTCTCAGCAGCCTTTAGTGTAGAGACAGGCTCTGTAAGGTGTCCCCATCCCACGTTAGCAAGTCTATAGGCATTGTCCTGCTCAGGTCTGGGCTAGGCAGCCGTACTGTCCAGGAATCAGGGGTATAACTTCACTGTAATTTCTGGGGGATACAATCTCACAGCAGATACACTGGGCCTCTGGCTCATAAAATCTTCCTGCTCCGCCTTCCATGAAGTTCCCTGAGCCTGAGAGGTGCCGGATCTGTGTTGTAGATGCAGCTCCTGGGGCCGAGCACCCCATCGGTGTTCTCTATGTTTTGACAAGTCGTGTTTTTGATTTTCTGTAATGACCTCCATTGCGAAGAGAAGCTCCTTTGATGAGGGGCCAGTGCTATATTTACACCTGGTAATTTCGAGCTAGCAAGCCCAGATGAGAGAGAACACACAGTGTTTCTTTGTCTGGGTCTGGATTACCTTACTCAGTGTGATCTTTTCTCTTTCTGCCTAATAACCTACGTGCTTCATGACTTCATTTATATGGACAGCTGAATAGTACTCCATTGTGTATATGTGCTGTATTGTCATCCATTTGTCAGTTGACAGACACTTAGGTTGTTTCCACTTCCCAGCTATTGTGAATAGAGCACAGCCACCATTGAACGTGACTGAGCTAGTATCTGTGGAATAGGATGTCAAGCCCTTGGGACAAATGCCAAGGAGTGGCAGAGGGGGGGGGTCATTTGGTAGATTTATTTATAGCTTTTAAAGAATGCTCCACATATAATTCCAGAGCGACTACACTGGTTTTCAATCCCAGCAACACTAATTGAGGTTTCTGCTTCCCCCACATTCCCTGTTGGTTGTTTTGTTGATTTTTTTTTTCAATTCTGACTAGCGTAAAAGGAATCTCAAAGTTAGGTTGTTTGTTTTATATCTAGTTTTTTGAGATCCTTATATATTTTGGGTAATAGCCCTCCATAAAATGTATAGTTGATAAATTTTTTTTTCCATTTTTAAGATGTCACTTTGTGTGAAGGATGGTGTCCTTCTCTGTGCAGAAGCTTTTTGGTTTCATGAGGTTGTATTTGTTAATTGTTGATCTTAGTGCCTGTGCTAATGGTGTTCTGTTCTTTTCCTGTGCCAGTGAGTTCAAGACTATTCCCCACTTTCTCTTCTTTGGTTCAGTGTATCTGGATTTATATTGAGGTCTTTGATCCATTTGCAGTTGTTATGTATAGGATGATAAGTGTGGATCAGTTTGCTTTCTTCTGCATGTAGTCATCCAGTTTGGCCAGCACTATTTGTTGAAGATGCTGGGTTTTTTTTCCAGTGTATATTTCTGACTTCTTTTTAAAAATTATGTCCATAGGCATGTGGATTTGTATCTGGGTCTTCAATTAGATTCCATTTATCAACTTGTCTGTTTTTGTTCTTGTACCATGCTGTTTTTATTACTATAGTGTTGAGTACATTTTGAGGTCAGGGATGGTGATACCCCCAGCAGGCCTTTCATTATTCAGGATTGTTTTAGCCATCCTGGATTTTCTGTGTCTGCATGAAGCTGACAATTGTCCTTTCAAGAACTGTGAAGAATTGTGTTGGAATTTTGATGGGGATTGCATTAAATCTGTAGATTGCTTTTGGTAGGATGGCCGTTTTTACTGTGTTTACCATACAAGACTTTCCCTTGCTTGATTTGAGTTACCCCCAAGACATTTTATAAGATTTAGGGCTATTGTGAAAGGCATTGTTTTCCTGATTTCTTTCTCAGTCTGTCATTTGTATATAGGAGGGCTATTAATTTTGTAGTCAGCTACTTTGCTGAAAGTATTTATCAGTTGTAGGAGTTCACTGATATAATTTTAGGGTCACTTTTGTATACAATCATACAAATAAATATAAAAATTCAAATAAAAATAAAAGTACTTTGACTTCTTCCTTTCTGATTTGTATCCCCTTGGTCTCTTTGACTTGTCTTATTGCTCTAGCTAAGGCTTCAAGTACTATACCGAGTAGGTGTGAAGAAAGGGGGAAACCTTGTCTGGTTTCTGATTTTAGTGGAATTTCTTTGAATTTCCCACCATTTAAGTTGATGTTGCCTATTGGCTTATGGAAAACTGACTGAATTACATTTAAGTATGTCCCTTATATCCCTTTATCAGGAAGGGATATTAGATGTTGTCAAAGGCATTTTCTGCATCTAAATGAGGTGGTCATGTGGTGTTTTTGTCTTTCAGTTGGTTTGTATGATGGATTATATTCATCATTTTACATATGTTGAAGCATCCCTGCATCTCTGGGATGAAGCCAACTTGATCATGGTGGATGATCTTTCTGATGAGTTCTTGGATTCTGTTTGCCAGTATTTTATTGAGAATTTTTGCAACTATGTTTATAAGGGAAATTGCCCTGTAATTCTTTCTCTTTGTTGTCTTTATAAGGTTTGGGTGTCAGGGTAACTGACCTCATAAAATGAATTGGGCATTGTTCGTTCTGTGTTTATTTTATGGAATGATTTGAGGAGTATTGGTATCAACTCTTTGAAACTCTGGTAGAATTCTGCACTAAAACCATCTGGCCTATTTTTGTTTTTGGTTAGGAGACTTTTAATGACTGCTTCTATTTCACTAGGGATTATAAGTCTGTTTAAATTGTTTGTCTGGTCTTGATTTAACTTTTGTAAGTTTATACGGAGAAAATTGTCCATTTCTTTTAGATTTCTAATTTGTTGTAGGATAGGTTCTTAAAGTATGTCCTTCTGATTCTCTGGATTTCCTTGGTGTCTTTTGTTATGCCCCCCTTTCATTTCTAATTTTGTTCATTTGGATCTTCTCTCTCAGCCTTTTAGTTAATTTGCCAAGGATTCGTCAATCGTATTGATTTTTCTCAAAGAACCAACTCTTTGTTTCATTGATTCTTAATTGATTTTTTTTTTCATTTTATTGACTATCAGTTAAGACATTGTGTCCCAGTATGTGGCCAGTTTTGGAGAAAGTGAGGTGCCGAGGTGTACTCTTGTGTCTGGGGGAAATGCACCATAGATGTCTGTTGGGTCATTTTGGTTGTAGCATCAGCTCCAGCAATTCTCTGAGCAGTTTTCGTTTGGATGGCCTGTCTGTTGATGAGAATGGTGTTTTCAAATTTCCCATCATCAGTGCCTGAGAGTCAATTTGTGATCTAAGATGTCATAGTGTTTCTTTATAAACTTGAATGTCCTGTGTTTGGTGCACAGATGTTAAGAATTGCAATATCCTCTTGGGGTATTTTCCTTTGACGAGCATGTAGTGTCCTTCCCTTTCTCTCCTCGATAGTTTTGGTTTGAAGTCTATTTTCTCAAATATTAAAATGGCTACAACAACTTACTTCTTTGGTCCATTTGCTTGGAATATCTTTTTCCATCCTTTTATTCCTAGGTGATGTTTATTCTTGATGTTAAGGTGTATTTCTTGGATGCAACAGAAGGATGGATCCTGTTTTCCAATCCATACTGTTAGTCTGTGTTCTTTTTATTGGGAAATTGAGACCACTGATGTTGAGACATAGCAATGAGCAATGTTATTTTTGGTTTGTTTGTTTTTTGTTGTTGTTATTTAGTGGTGGTGGTGGTGGTGATGTGTGTGTGTGTGTTTCCTCTCTTGATTTGCTGATCTGGGATTATTTATTCTTTGTTATATTACTGACTGTGGTTAATCTCTTTAGGTTGAAGTTTTCCTACAATAGCCCTGGATTTATAGATAGATGTTGCTTAAATTTGGTTTTTATTATGGAATGTTCTCCATCTGTTCTGAGTTTTCCTAGGTATAGAAGTCTGGGCTGACATCTGTGGTGTCTTAAAGTTTGTAGAACATCTGTCCAGGCCCTTCAGGCATTTAAAGTCTACACTGAGGAGTCTAATAGGCCTTTACTAGATCTATAATTAGGTCTGCCTTTATATGTTACTTGGGCTTTTCCCCTTGCAGATTTTAATATTCTGTCTTTGTTCTATATGTTTAATGTTTTGATTATTATGTGGCAAGAGGACTTTCTTTTCTGATCCAATCTATTTGGTATTCTGTATGCTTTTGTACTTTGATAGGCATCTTTTTCTTTGGATTAGGAAATTTTTCTTCTATGATTTTAGGTTTGGTCTCTTCATAGTGTCTCAGATTTTTTGGAAGTTTTGTGCCAGGATTTTTTTTTTTGCATTTAACATTTTCTTTGATGGAATAATCTATTTCTTCTATTATGACTTCAGTGCCTGAACTTTTTCTCTTCCATGTCTTATATTCTGTTTGGTGAGGTTTGCCTCTCAGGTTCCTAGTCAAGTTCCTAAATTTTTCTTTTCCAGATTTCCCTCGGTTTTCTTTGTTGATTCTGTTTCCACTTTCAGGTCTTGAACTGTGTTCTTCACTTTCTTCCACTGTGTTTTCATAGATTTCTTTAAGGGATCAGCTTCCTCTTTAAGCCCCTTTGTCATATGCATAAAGGCTGTCTTTCTCTTGTGCTTCAGCAATGTTGAAATTCTCAGGGCCTGTGATGGTAGGGCTGCTAAGCTCTAGTGGAAACATGTTGTCCTGGTTGTTACTGAGTTTTTTTGTTTGTTTGTTTGTTTCATTTTATGCTGGCATCTAGACATCTATCTAGATGATTGTAATTTTAGGTGCTAATCTTTGATCTTGTCTTTGTTGGTTGGTTGGGGTTTCCCCCCCCCCCCTTGACCTGTGTTGCTTTCCTCTTCCTGTTAGGAGAGAATGGTGGCTGTGTGTTGCTTGGTAGGGAATTCTTTTGAGATTGGTCTAGGTGTGGCCATTAAGGGTTCCAGGCAAAATGTGTTTCTAGGTATTAGGAGCGGACACTTAGGAATGGAGAGGGATTAAGAAGGGGTGGGCTGCTATGGTCCATAGGACGGATCTGCCTAGTCCCTGGTAAACGGAGCAGAGAATGAGGAGAGGCCACATAGGTAGTCTGCTGCAGAATTTGGGATGACGCTTGGGGATGGGCTTTGGAGGAGTAGAGGCAGAGAGAAGATCTGACGCTCACCTACCTGCTCCACTGACCTGCTTGCTTCTTTATCAGACTTGGCAGGTGGATTCCCGAGAAACACCACCTGGAGTTGGGGCCTGGGATAACAAGAGCAGTGGACAGGAAGGTTGGAGAAAATGATCTGTGTGATCCACTGGAGACTTGGGGCAGGGAAGCGAGGGAGGGAAGGGCACAGCAGATGCTCTGCTACAGAGCTGACTGTGATTCAGGATTAGATTGGAGGAGAGAGGGAACAGGCGATGCTCTGGAGGTAGCCTGCCTGCTTCGCTGGCCAGAGTGGTCGGCCAAGATAGTTCTTTATCAGGTCTATTTTGTCTTTTGAGATCCCTGTTCAGATTCATAGCCCATTTTGAAGATAAGATTCCAGGGGTCTAAACAAAATCCAGAAAATTCTAGTTTTCTTTGGCCATCCTTGACATTCACATTGCAGGGAAAAGGCTATTGTTGCTTCTTGGAGAAAAGATAACCATAATGAAGGCATCATTAAGACACATTAAAGCTGGGCTGGAGAGATGGCACAGCAGTTTAGAGCACTGGCTGTTCTTCCAGAGGACATGGGTTCAATTCCCTGTACCCACAAGGCAGCCCACAATTGTCTGTAACTCCAGTTCTAGCAGACCTGGCACCCATGGCAAAACACCAAAGCACAGAAAATAACAAAAGAAATACTAAAACTTTATGATGCTGAATTTAAATTATGAGAGCTTCACCATAAGAAGGTGTGAAATTTAACGTCATATCTGTAATAAAGGAACTTTATAAGACACCCCAGAACAGCACTTAAAATACAACGTTACCAATGCAATGTCACTAAAATGCCGTTGTTGCAGCCTTCTGCACAGGGGAAACATTTCATTCAATGATCACACTATAGCTGTAAAGTATATGCTATTATTAGTATTTTGCAGCGTGGACAATAGAAGTTTAAGCTGTTGGTCCAGGGCTTTCGAACTGCCTTTCATGAAGAGCTAAGTCTCAGTTTCTCTCCATCTGCAGCCACACCCCTGACCGGACTGCTGTGCAGCCTCTCCATGCTCCTACCATTCTGGGAGCATTTTCCATAAATGTGGAGATAAATAAATCAAATCATAGTGACTTATTACTTGTTCAAGTTCTTGATTATTGATGCACACTGTATAAAATTGATGTGGATCTTAGACCTAGCTCCAATGTCCTAGAAAAAGTCAGCCAAGACATTCTTAATGAGGGAGGGAATTTAAGTGTTGCCCACAGGATCTCTTTCCTGATTGCAGACCTGTAAATAGTGCTTGTAAACTGAACTGAAAGATGTTGCCGCTGCTGCTGCTCCTCCTCCTAGTCCTTTTCTTCTTCCTCCTCTTCTTCCTCTTTCTCCTCCCCCCATCTTCTTAGAAGAGGTTAAAATCCTTTATCAACATCTAAGCTAGATACTTACTCATATCTGACAAAAAAAAAAAAATCGGTGCCTGGAATTGATTAGATATCCTCTTTCAATTCCTCTACAAACTGTTTCTTATTAATAAGGTTAATTCCCAATTTATCTGAGGAGATCATTAAGGCATTAGAGTGTGAGATACCTACCAGAACCTCTAATTTAGCAGAGTTTTTCTCAATTATCTCCAGCAGGAGGCATGAATAAGAACCTGAAAGAAAAAGTCACCAAAGCATTAGAATTAGAATTTATCATTTTTCTTTCTCAGCAAGATGGAACTGGTCCTGTATCTTTAAAAACATTATAGAGAATATGTAAATAAAGACCAGAAGCGGGGGGAAAAAAGATGGCTCAGGGGTTAAGAGCACTTGCTACTCTTCCAGAGGCCTCTAGTTCTGTTCCCGGCACACTAGTCAGCCAGCTAACAACTACCTGTAACTTCAGCTCCAGGGGATCCAGCATCATCTCTGGGCCTCCACAGGCAGCTGTATGCAGGTGCATTTACATATACACAAATAAAAGTAAAAATAAGTTAAATTTCTAAAAACATAATACAAAATAATAAAATTGTCGAATGAGGGAAAAATCTGTGGATGGAATGTGCTTATGATATTACATAGAGGAAACAGCGGGAAAGAAATGCCCCCTTTCATTTCCTATGGCCGGGCGGTGGTGGCGCACGCCTTTAATCCCAGCACTCGGGAGGCAGAGGCAGGCGGATCTCTGTGGGTTCGAGACCAGCCTGGTCTACAGAGCTAGTTCCAGGACAGGCTCCAAAAAGCCACAGAGAAATCCTGTCTCAAAAAAACCAAAACAAAAAACAAAAAACAAATCATTTCCTATGGCTCATGTGAATCCATACGTGGATGGGAAAAATAAGGCAGAATACCGAACTGTGTCAGCGTCCGATGTGTTTGTTTCTCCTCTCGTCTCTTCGCACTTGGTGTGACTGAGGCCCCTTTGGCTCACTCCATGGCTGCTCTTCTCTCCTATAGAGCCAACACCTCTCACGGACTTAGGAGTGGGTCCATAGAGAATTTTCTTATATTGAAACTACAAATTCACATAGTCATTCAAATAGAACTTGGAATTTTTGTATAAACAGTAGGTTGCTCTGCCTTCCAGGGCTTGTGTAGCAAAAGCAGTCTTCTAAGTAGGTGCCGGCATCCTAGGCCTGTGACTTGTGATTGCTGTCGTATTCCATCCAAGGAACATCTCGCATTGGTCATGGATTGTTCCCTGGGGAATGGCGGATCTGGCTTCAAACTTCACATATGAAACAGAGCCGCATCGAGATGGATCCAAGCGAGCTCTCCAAAGCCATTTGTTTACCAAGGAACCGAATAGCTAAATAATAGCAACTAAACAACTTGAGCCAGATTTTGATGTATCATTGTCTTCTGTAATGGTTGTGCCAAGTCTTTCCCAAACAATATAAGATATGATATTTCTCAGTTTTTAATTTGCCCACCAAATGCAGTGGCGTTCTCAAGCGTGGTCCTGCTGATCTGCGTGTGTGAACTAAGTTTCCCTGTTTTCTGTGAGTTTAAGGCTTTAGTTCTATGTGCTCTTCAAACTGACTTTTCTCTGGTGACTGTAATGATTTTGTCCAGTTTTCCATGGGCTCTCCTTTTTTTTCCCTATTGCTGAAGTTCCTGATAGATTTTATGCAGATGTTAACTCTTTGTTGTACTTTGTCATTAAATATAGTATTTGTTTGGAGATTGATCTGGTTAAGTTTAACTTCGGGAAATGCTCTTTTGCATTCATTAAAACCTGATTTTCTTCTATTGTGATTAATGAGAATGGTACAGTCTCTAAGGCTGAGACATTCTTCTAATCTTGAAATAAATTCATTTGTTCTTGAGATGCTTTTAATACTTATTAATTCACTTTTCTAGGAGTTCATAGACAGGACTGGGTTGAATCTTTTTAAGTGAGATTTGAACTCTTCCAATTTTCTTTGATTATTTGATTATATTGTTTTTATGTGAAAATTATACTAGTCTCTTAAAATTAGTAATTTAGCCTTGTTTCTATTTTCTTCAATTTTCTCTTAACCAAGTTAATAGGGGCTGACTGGTTAATGCACCTGCTGCACAGACACGGAGTTTGCTCTGTTATGTCGAGCCAGCTCTGGCCATGTGTCCAATGTCTGCTGGAGCTGACTCCACTTAGGATCTCCCCTCCTTTGTGCACAGGGCCTCCTGCTGACCACACTTGGCTTCAGGGTTGAGAACTGGACAGGTTCTTCTACCCTGTTGGATCTCCCTAGATTGAGTCCTTTGGGGTGGCTGGTGTTCTCTGTAAAAGTGTGTCACAGCACACTGGGGATATGGAAGACGAACTCAGTGCTGAGATCTCCACAACTTAAAATACTTTTCTATCACTGTGTGTGTGTGCACACTCGTATGTGTGTGTGCGCGTGAGTGCGTGTGCTTGTCTATGTGTGTGTCTAACTCCACCAGGTTAAACACAGGCTCTCTCACTGGTGGCTGCTCCCTGTTTTGGGGCACCCAGGATATCTCAGTTTTATTTATTATTTTAATTTAATTTTATATACATGGGTGTTTTACTTGCATGTGTGTCTGTGTACTACATATGTGCCTGGTGCCCACAGAAGCCAGAAGAGGGCATCAGATCTCCTAGAACTAAAGTTAACACATGAAAGTAAGTCAGCATGTGAGTGCTGGGAATCAAACCCAGGTCCTCGGAAGGAGAGATGGTGCTGCTAACCCCTGGTACCTAGCCAGCTGGGTAGCTCGGCTTTGAACAGTAGTCTTTTTCTATGATGGTGCCCAGCCACTGCCCTCCTAGTCACACAGGGTGACAGTGCAATTCTCTGCTGCTGACCCAGCTGCCAGAGGAACTTCTGCCTGTCCAAAGTCTACACCTGGGTTTGAGGCAGCTGACAATTGTGGGCTTGTCCTGCAGGTAACACTGTCATTCTCTGTACACAAATACCACGTGGCTTCCTTTGGATGGTGTTCCTGCTGCCCCTCCCCCTCCAGGAAGCATGTTCTACTTGGCTTCTTTTTGGCCAGCAGCTAGTCTTTTGAGTTCTGCTTTTCAGCTAGTTTATCGTTGTCTTTGGGAATTTCCAACACTCTTCCTCTGTTTGAAATAGTCTGTTCTTTCTTGTGCTCACTCTTAGCCTTAACCAAGTCACGTAAAGGCAGCTTCTTGCTCACCCTTGTACCCCCACATTAAATTTTCTTTATTAATCTCAGGAATTATATTTATGGGCTGGGGAAATGGCTCAGTCAGCAAAGTGCTTGCCTTGTAAGCATGGAGACCAATTCAACCCTCCAGAAGCATGTAAAACACCCAGACATGATGTACAAGACAGAGTAACCTCTTGTCTGCCAGCCTAGCCTAGCCATTGCTTTCAGGGCCATGTGAGAGTCTCTGTCTCAATCAGCAGCATAGATGGCATCTGAGGAGTGATGCCCGAGGCTGACCACTGGCTTCCATATTCAGGCACATGCAAGTACCCACATTCACATGAATACACATCCACACATACAGAAGAATTTTCTTTCTGATTTCTATAACTCCTTTCTCTTGTCCATAAGTATGTAGAGTCCTCATTTTGGGGATCTCTTGTTTTCACCTAATAGTTACTATTATTCACTTCATTTCTTCAAATACTCCAAGCGTACTTTCATAAATTTACTTGCCCTATTGTCCACCTCTTCTGACTGTTCTATGATGGCTCATATTCTTCTGTAGTTTGTGTGTTTTGACAGTAAGCTTCTTCTAAGTGTGGATTGTTTCCTTTGGAAGCTCTCTCCAGGTACACCAGATTTGCTTTACAGTGCAGTGCAAATTCACCTCTCCCTCCTAAGTGAGCAAGAGAGAGTTTACTACGAGCTACATATGAATGAGTGTGGCCTTAGGGCTGTGGGTGTGAGTTGCCCCAAATGGTATTTCTCCTCAAGGAATCAGTTACATGAAACTTTTATAGACCTAGAACAAAGAAAAGTCACGATCAATACATTTGCCATGTATGTTGAGGGGGTCACCGTGGGTTAAAGCAAAGCAAGGAAGTCTCTGCCATAGGGATCAGATGTTACATGTTGGCAGTGTTAGGTTTGGGGACAGTAGACGTGACATTAGATCACATATAGAAGAGGCTTATACATGATTTAGGGGAGAGCTATGGGGCTGGTAAGGGAACTCCACAGAACAGGTCCTTGCCTGGAAGCCTGACCCCAAGAGTTTGAGCTCTGAGTCCCTCATGGTGGAAGGAGAGAACCAGTTCCTGTAAGTTGTCATTTGATGGCCACCCATATGGTATGACCTGTGTGTTCTCTCTCTCACACAGACAAAAATAAATATAATTTTTAAACTTAAAAAGAAATTTAGCTGGGCAGTAGTGGCTCACACCTTTAATTCCAGTACCGCAAAGGCAGATCTCCTGATTTCGAGGCCAGCCTGTTCTACAGAGCAAGTTCCAGGACAGCCAGGGTTATGCAAAGAAATCCAGACTAGGGGAAAAATTAAGAGACATCCAAGAACTTTGGATTTCAAGCCGCAGCATCCCAGCTCTCCACAACCATAGCGCTAACCATCTAATCCACGTGCAGTCCTCCAAGACAGACACAGTAGGAGACCTCTGGTTCATATAAGCAGGATCCATTTCAAGTTCCAGGGTCAAATCACTGCTGCACAGAGGCTGAATGACCCCATACCTGCCCTCAGTGCTGGGTTTTGAGCTTCTGGTTTCTTCTGGCCAAGTAGTCCAGCTCTGCGGCCACAGAGAGAAAGCTTTCTTGCTCATTCCCTTGGGAGAGTGTGCAGACATTTTCTAGACCCCGTCATAGGTCAGGCAGTAGCTGTCACTGTAGACCTCCGGCTGGCAGCACGGGTCTGCCTTCCCAGTGAGAAGTACCTCAGCTTGACCTTCAGACTTTGACATTAGCCTGCTGCCTGGCAGGAGGACTCTCTTTATCTGACCTCAGGAGTCTCCCCAGGAGTCTCAACCGCTCTCACCTAGGTTTCTCATTGTGAGTCTTCTCACCGGGTAAATGCTGTGCTCTCTCTGTAATACTTTGTGTGACTGTATTTCGTTGTGAATCCCTGTACTTAGGGGCAGGCACGTACCTTCCACGTGTTCATAAGGCACTAGACAGGCCCTGTGCAGTTTCTCTAATGATGAAAAACATACAAAGAGCATTTAAATGTGTTTGAAGACGTGTTAATTTTTATTTTTTCCTTTTATGGAAAACAGATTTTTTTTTCTCACGTGACATATCCTGATTATAGTTTCTCTTCCCTCTACTCCTCCCATTTCTTCTCCTGTGTTCCCATCCAGATCCACCTCCTTTCTGTCTCTCATTGGAAAACAAACATTCTTCTAAGGGATAATAGTATAACAAGATAAAACATAAACCAACCCATCGGAATAGAACAAAGAAAAAAAGCCAAAGGGCATGAGAATTATACATGTATACACAGAGGATCTTTAGTGTAAAAAGAGTGATATATATATATAGATATATATATCTCCCCTATGTGTATTATATATATATATATAACAAAATTAATAGGATAATTTTTTTTAAAATAGCCCTGACATGACATTGTGAGAGAAGAAACCTCCAAAGATGCCCTGTTTTCTGTTGGCCATCTACTGCTGGACATGGGGCCTACACTTAAGAATAGTTTATTTACCCAGTGAGACTCCCTTGGATAAAATAAAATTTTCATTTGCAAATAGTTACTGGCTTAGAGATCGGGGAATTATGAGATCTCTCCATTTCTTTTTATATGTAGTTACTTAGTGCTATGAGCTTGCGTCTTAGAAGCACCTTCATTGTGTCCCATGAATTTGGGTATGCTATGTATTCATTTCATTCAATTCTAGAAAGTCTCTAATTTCTTTCTTAATTTCTATCTTGACCCATTTTTTTAAATCCAGTAGTGAGCTGTGCAGTTTCCATGAGTGTGTAAGCTTTCTGTTATTTTCATTGTTGACATCCAGCTTTAGTCCACGGTGGTCAGACAGGGTGCAGGGTATCATTTCAATGTCTTGTATCTATTGAGACCGAGCATGTGGTCTGTTTTGGAACAAGTTCCATGAGGTGCAGAGAAGAAGGTGTGTTCTTTTGCGTTGGATGAAATCTTCTGTAAATAGTTGTTCGGTCCATTTGGTTTATAATGCCAGTTAGCTCTAGCATTTCTCTGTGTGCTGTTTGTCTAGATGGCCTGTCTATTGATGAGAGTGGGGTACTGAACTCTCCCACTATCAGTGTGTGAGAGCCAGTTTGTGATTTAAGTAGTAGTGTTTCTTTATGAACTTGGGTGCCCTTGTGTTTGATGCATCAATGTTAAGAATTGCAATGTGCTCTTGGATTTTTCCATTGATGAGTATATAGTGTCCTTCCCTATCTCTTCTGATTAGTTTTGGTTTGAAGTTTATTTTATCAGATATTAAAATGGCTACACCAGCTTGCTTTTTAGGCTTAGAATATCTTTCCATTTATTTACCCTAAGGTGATGTCTATTCTTGATGTTAAGGTTTTTGTGGTTGTTTTTTTTTTCCTTTCGGATAGAGCAGAAGGATGGATCCTGTTTTCCTGTCCATACTGTGAGTTTGCATCTTTTTATTGGGGAATTGAGGCCAGTGACATTGAGCGATATCAATGAGCTCTGTGTGTGTGTGTGTGTGTGTGTGTGTGTGTGTGTGTGTGTGTGTTTCCTTTCTTTTGATTTGTTGGTCTGAGACTATTCTTTGTGTGTTCTCAGCTGTGGCTAACCTCTTTAGGTTGGAATTTTCCTTCTAGCACCTTCCATAGGACTGGATTTATAAATAGATATTGCTTAAATTTAGCTTTCATCATGGAATGTCTTGTTTTTTTCATCAATGTGTTTGAAATGTGTTTAAAGTTTTGTGGGGTATAGAAGTCTGGGCTGGCATCTGTGGTCTTTTAGAGTCTGCAAGACATCTGTCCAGGCCCTTTTGGCTTTTAGAGTCTACACTGAGAAGTCAGGTATAATATGTATATATATTATATGTAATATGTATATGTTATATGTAAATTTAATTTATATATTGCTTCCTCTTTTTCTCTGCAGCTTTTAATATTCTTTCTTTGTTCTGTACATTTAGTGTTTTGATTATTATGTACCATGGAGATTTTCTTTTTTGGTCCAATCTATTGGATGCTCTGTAAGCTTCTTGTACCTTCATAGACATCTCTTTCTTTGGGTTAGGGAAATTTTCTTCTATGATTTGATTGAAAATATTTTCTGGGATTTTGACCTGTGCTTCTTCTCCTTCCTATTATTCTTAGGTTTGGTCTCTTCACAGTGTCCCAGATTCCCTGGATGTTTTGTGACAGAAATTTTTTAGATTTAACATTTTCTTTGACAGAGGTATTCATTTCTTTTATTGTGTCTTCAATGCCTGAAATTTTTCTCTTCCATCTCTTGTATTCTGTCAGTGAGGTTTGCCTCTGAGGTTCCTATTTGAGGTTCTAAATTTTAAATTTTTCATTTCCAGATTTCCCTCGGTTTTCTTTGTTGATTCTACTTTCATTTACAGGTCTTGAACTGTTTTATTTTATTCTTCTCTTTCTACCATTTGCTTTTTCACAGATTTCCTTAAGAGATTTAGTCTTTCTTCTTTAAGGATCTCTATCACATTCAAAAAGGCTATTTTAATGTCTTTGTCTTGTCCTTCAGTCTTGTTACAATACTTGGGAACTGCTGTGGTGGGGTTGCTGGCCTCTAGTGGAGATATGTTGGCCTGGTTGTTATTTTTTTTTTATGCTGGCTTCTAGGCATCTGAGTTTGGGAAGATTGTAATTCTATGTGCCGATATCTGGTCTTGTGTTTGTTGGGTGAGTATTTTGTTCCTTGGTCTCTTTTGCCATCTCTGGTTCTTAGGGAGGGTATCGTGGCTGTGGTTCCTGGTTGGAAATTCTTCTGACATCCTGGTAGATATGCCCTCTGGTGGGGGAGTTCTAGGTAAAATGTGCTCAGGTATTGGGAGCTGACTCTTAGGAATGAGGAGGACACTAAGAAGGGGTGCTGAGGTGATCCACAGGAAAGAGGGTAGGAGGGTGGTCCACCACAATCCGCTTAGTCCCCTGGGAATGGGAGCAGAGGGGGAAGAGAGACTACAGCAGGTGGCTGCTTCAGAGCTTGGGACAAGATTTGGAGCAGTGGAGGAGAGAGGAGGTGAAGATCTGCCATTAGCCTGCCTGCTTCCCTGGCCGCAGTCAAGAAATGTGTTAGTTCAAGTAACCTTTTCCTCCTCCATCCTTTTCAGGACTGAGTTGGAAGAACCACATAATTATGACACAACAATTTCATATCTGAGTCAATCTAGCAACTCCATTAACCTGTGTGCGGCAGGAGAAACTAGTGATGGTAAGTCTGCTAAGCCAATTAATAGTGTAACCCTGTGAGGAGTGAAAATGTGTCGAGATGGCCTTTTCCCTGTAGCTAATGATATGTTAAGATGTTCGCATCCGTTCTGCTCTGCCACCGTACTTCCTCTTTCTCTCTCCCATATCTCGTGTCTTAGCAATCTGTTTCAGTCCAGCTGGGCATCAGCACTGGTTCAGACTCCCGATAAATGACTCCTACTCTGGACCTCTTCCTTTCTTCCATTTCTTTTCATCTCCGGTCATCTTAACTGCTTTGCCCTTTGTAGGTGTGAAGAAGGAAAAGCCAAGACACTGTGATCCAATTTTTCTCACTTCTCTTAAGGAAGTCTCACCTCACTAATCATAGCATCTGTGAAGTTAGTGTATGGAGAAAGAGATGACACGGCACGAGAATTAGACTTTGTGTTCTATCTAATTAAGAAAGGGGGCTTGATAAAGTAATGCCTCAGTCCAGAGCTAAATTCTCCAGTCTCTGACGATGCTCAGCATGCTTTGTGCAAAGGAGACTCTCGGCGGAAAGGAACAAGAAGCAGAGACTCGGCATTACTGCAAGGTTCAGTGTCTTTGTTCTGTGGACAGCATCATCCAGTTCTCTGCAGAAGCCATAAACATTAGTGCTACAGTAACTACCAGGCTAACAGAGCCAGCACTATAGATTGTATCTCTCTGCCCGATCCTCTGTGCTGATACCTGTGAATTGAAAGCTTCCACCCCCCACAGCAAGCAACAGGAGACTGAAGATTAGAGAGGTGGAGCCGTACATGGCGACCCAAGTGCTGTGTGGCAGAACAGTAGCACAGAACAGGCTCAGCCTGTCTGGATACTCCATGCCCGTTCCCATAAACCTAGGCTGCATCTCAGTCGGGGAAGCTTATCTCCGTTGTAAGGAGGCTTCAGACAGTTTTCTGGCTCAATAATCGCTGTACGTGCAAGAGGACTTAGGTTCTAGGAAACAAGTCACTATTCTGGAATATATACTTAGAAAGTTTGTGATATAAAACATGAAGACATATTGACATTTCTGTAGCAGGCTTTTTCTTTTGATCCACCAACCAGCTCCCAAGTCACAACACAAAGACTTATTAGTTAGGAATGATCAACCTAGCTTACGCTCATTTCTGACTCTTTTAAATTAATTTCTCTTTGTCTACCTTTTATCTTAGGGCTTTTTACTTTCTGTATATCTTGCTTTCACTACCTCTCATGTCTCCTGGCTGGTGGCTGCCCTGCTGACCCTGGGTGTCTCCCTCACTCTCCTCTCTTCTCTCATTCTTCCCCCAGGCCTAGATTTCTCCTCCTCTTTATTCTCTCTGCCTGCTGGCCCCACATATCCTTTCATTGCCTAGCTACTGGCTGTTCAGCTCTTTATTAGACCAATCAGGTGCCTTAGGCAGACAAGGTGAAGCAAATGCAACCCATCTTTATAAAATTAAACAAATGCATCACAAACAAAAGCAACACACCTTTACACAGTTAAAATAATATTCCACAACACATTTTGCTCTGCTTTCCAGGAGTAGAAAGTTGAATAACTACTAGAAAATTCCATTGAGCAAAGTCTATTATCAGTGATGGCGGATTTAAACATGGGATAGGAGTTCTGCTACTGATTATTAATGTCTGTCGTAGGTATAGGATTTTGCTGCTGTCATTTGCTTTTTGGTTTGTTTCATATTCATTGCCTACCCTGCTACAGTGGAATTCTAAAGTCTAAGAAGTCAGACAGTTGTCCTTGTCCTTGTGCCCTGATAAAGATCACCTGTTGACCCATTGGCAATTCTGTCCCTTGAAACAAACCTAGCAGCTGGGGTGCTTGGCTCAGACAGTGTCCACCGTTACAGAGCTCAGTCTCATCGCAGGATTCAGGCTGTTCTGGAAATTACACAATTGTCCACAGAGGTCATCAAGAACAGGGCTCTTGTGACTGTGCCTCTTTCTGGTGCCAGGGAATTCTAGAGGGGTCTTTGGAGAGCCTTGGGGACACCCTCAGAACATGAAGTTTTAAGCTAGGAAAGTGTTTCTCTTGAGTGGCCTTGGGCAAGCTTCTTCAGAGTACGAGTTTCCACATTGGTACAGTTTGAATGTTGGTAAAGGAAAGGTAAATTAATAAAGGTAAAGGAAGTATATTGCCTACACCTTAAAGATGTTTACTGCTTTATATTATTAATTATTTAGTATCAGTGACAGTCATCTATCCTCCTGATGTAAAAGACAGACTTGTCTAAGATCCCATGGGATGTAGTACACGGAGACGAAGGAGTCTCCAGGCCACAAACCTCTGCAGTTGGAAAGTGGCTGAGGAAACTCTGCGGGAGTTTTCTCTTTTTCTGCCTCCCTGGTAAAGCCGTGTCAGAGGAGGAAAGTTACAGACTCCTGAGTAGAAAGTGAACAAGGACTCCAAAGCTGTGGGTCAAATCTTGTTCCAGTTCCTAGTCCCTGCTGATTCTTTTGGAGTACAGCCCATTCTCCCTTTCTTTTGAGATTATAACATTATTTCTTCCTCCCCTTTCCTCCCTCTGAACCCTCTCATCTGCCCCTTCTTGGTCTTTTTCTGTTGAAATAGGAGCGGCGGGGCTGCGTCCCCAGCACCCCGGCTGCCTGTCTAGCTTATGCCCCGAAATAATTACACACAAACTGTATTCATTTAATCACTGCTTGGCCATTTCTATCTAGCCTCTTCTAGGCTAACTCTCGCACCTGGACTAGCCCATCTCTAATAA
>NC_022016.1:72318019-72319840 GCF_000317375.1 Microtus ochrogaster
TTAACCAATGACCTTCCTCCATCATTTTTCAAACCTTGTATTATCTTTAAAAAAGTAAAAGTATTTATTTATTTTACATCCCAGCTGCAGTTTCCCCTTTCTTCTCCCCTCCCAGCCCTTCCTCCTCCACCCTTCCTCTGTTCTTACTCCCCCTCCGTTTCTGTTAGGAAAGGGCAGGTCTCCCATGACTATCAACAAAACATAAGCCTGTGTTCTTACCTTGGTGTAAGTTCAGATCCTGAAGCTTCCTCATGGAGACCCTCTACCTGGACACGGCAAAGGCATCTTTAGGTGAATGTGTGCGATCTTTGCCTACTTGCCAGGGCAAGCATCCTCAGTGAATCTGCAAGGCCTGGTTTTGCAGTTTCTCAGGTATCACATGCCCTGATATTCTCCATGTTGGTTGAGGGGGAGCAAGTGGGATATAGTCTGTTAATTCTATGAAGAGCACAGACCAGACACATGAAAGAGAAGACTGTCTTTTTTTTAAGAGTGGGAAGGAGGCAGTACTCAGAATTGGTATAGCGGAAAATTGAATCATAAACAGATTTAAATTTTTTTTTTGATTTGTTTTACTTTGTGTTTTGCCTACATGTATGTCTATGTACCATGTGTGTGCTTAGTGCCCAAGGAGGTCAGAAGATTTTTTTGGAACTGGAGTTGCTGGTGTTTTGAGCCATCATGTGGGTGCTAGGACTTGAACCTAGGTCCTCTGCAAGAGTAACAAGTGCTCTAAACTGCTAAATCATCTCTCAAGCCCAATAAACAGATTCTTTTTTTTTTTTTTAAAAAATGGGGGGTTATATTATACAAAAAATAAAATAAGGGGCAAAAGTCCCTAAAGATGACCATCTGCATTTACCTAAACGGAACTACATTATTAACTATGCATGTAGACTTTTAGATCTAAGAAACTCTAATTTTAAGGAAGAATTAGGATTACATTTATTTTATAAGTAAATTATATGTTTACATTAAGAGCTGAGCAAGGAGGCATTTTTTGGACAGTTTCAGGACAACAGAAGAAATACAGCAGAAGCCCTGCCTGCTCCACGCTTCCACCAACAGTTTAAAACTTTCATAGATGTTTGCTAAGCAAAAAGCATGTGAGAAGCAATTTCTGGAAAATTTGACCCTTTTTATATAATGTCCGGTATTCTGTAGACAGCATGTTTAGTTGCTCTCTGGGAGGTACTGCTGGACTAGCTTCACAGATGAGCACCCCAAGGCGCGTGGGAATTCACCTGAATCCAGGAGAAAGTGGTGTTGGGTCCACAGGAGTGGTGCAGAGATGGGAACAGACCACCAAAGTCTATTACAGCAGAAGCAAACTTTATTCCAGGAAAAAAATTAAAAATTAAAAAAATAAATCTCCAAGGGGCAGAAAAAGCTTATCTGCTAGCTGAGATGGACTTGTAAGGTTATGGCAATGGGCTGTTTCCAAACTCCCCTTTTTATAGCAAGAAGCAAGCATTAAGCATGAGCAAAAGAATTTTTACAATCTTGAGGTAAAAGTCTGATACAAATTGCCTTTTTTTTTTTAAATTTCCATTAACAGGGATTTTTGTTTTTTTTTTTTGTTGTTGTTGTTTTGTTTTTGTTTTTTTAGTTAAACTAGTATTTGTATTTTAGGTCATTGTTTTCTTCTGGCACTTTCTGATGGTGTTTACCAAAGCTCTACACTCCCCTGATACTACCAGTTTTGTGTAGCAGAGAAGGGTTTGAGACAATGCACAAAAAGTCAGGTACATCCCGTCATTTAAAAGTCAACTCGGCTCCCATCAATTGCTGGTCATGAGTGGCCAAGGGGGTATCTAAAAG
>NC_022016.1:72320312-72334362 GCF_000317375.1 Microtus ochrogaster
ATCTTCAAACTGCTGAGAAAGCTCTGGCAGTCTGTTCTCGTTCTCCTAGGCTCACAGCTTTAGGTCTTTATTTCTACATTCTTATTTCTGGAATCTGCATTTCTATATTCTTATTCTCAGACTCTTCAGTAGGAGGACTCAAATTTGATGCCAATTCTTGCCACTACTTGTATTTATTAATAATTGAGGAAGTCATGGTTTCATTCAGTGACACTCACAGAACCATCAGGAAATGAGGAGATTTGTATGTCCTCTAGGGCTCTTCTTTCAGACTGTGTTTAGGAAACAAAGCCCTTGGGGCAGGAGATGGCATTTATCTCATGAGTTAGACTGGGGTTCCTGTTAGTCCATCCTGCCAGTCCCCCTCCCCCACCTTCCATAGCTGTCTCCTGCGTGCTACCACTGATTTTCAATGGTTTCTTTTAAGCAGGATGTAGACATCTATTTACTAAACCAGGAAACTTAAGATATGGTTTCTTATGCTTTCAAAATAGGTCATAAATTCCATCCTGAAAATCCCCCACAGAACTCAAACCTTGACCTTAGAATTTTCCTACCCATGCCCAGTAGGTCATAGATCGATACTCTGAAGCATGAGAAAACTGGACTCTACGATCATGTGAACTGTGTTAAACCTGAATATTGCGGGAAATGGGTGGACCAAATGACTTGAAATATCTTTTGTTTATTTTAGCCACTTACGAAGTTGAAATTGAAGAACTCCAAAAGGTATGACTTCTCCTGTCCTTACTGGTGTGTGACTAAGTGTAGCACACTCCCGCAGACGTGAGTCTAGGGTACTTTCCAGCATGACGAGCGCTCTTTATGTGCGGCAGGGTTTTTCTAAGCTCCAGTGGTCAGCATTCTGAACCCCAAGCCTTTAGTACAGAGTTAGAAGGCATGTACTGAGGTGGGCAGAGATGGTCTCAGTTGATTCCTGGGCCCTCATCTCATGTGGTCTGTGCCAAATGGCCTGTAGTAACCTTCTGTTTCAGAGAGAAATGTCCTTCAGAACAATTGGAATTTGTACATCTTATGCTTTCAGGAACACAGTCCTAGCCTGGTCCTGGGTGTGTGTGGGATTAGGTGCCTCCTGGGAGGTAATTAGCAACTCAGCTGGAGTCCCAAGGAGAATTGCTGCTGGCCTCAGTGGAGGCTCCTGGCTATGTCCTTGAATGTTGGTCAACAAGGACATTGCAGGACACTCATTCAATGGGGAGAATAGAAACCCACGTCTGGAGCCCTTGTGAAGGCGAGCATACGGCAAGCAATGATGGAGCAGTGTAAATGGAGTATTCCCCATGGGGACAGAAAGTTTATCGTTGTTTCTGCCACAGCAGATGTTCAGTAAATGGGGGAGAAGGCTGGACTAGTACTTCTTCAAATTACATAGAGCAACTTAGTGTGTGAGCTCTTGGTGCAGTGTCTGGCACATAGTAGGTGCTTCTTGAGCACTTTTATGGGGTCAATTAAGGGTCTACTCCACACTCGATGAGCAGAGTCCAATTTCATCTCTTTTGATGACTTGGCTACAGGGCTGTGTGAACACAGTTCATGCTCTTACAAGATGCTGCTGGATCCTTGCAGAAGGCCTGATTACCTCGCATCAGACTGGCTCAGGGCTGTTTTCTGTGACTGCCTCTCATCAAACTGGCTCAGGGCTGTTTTCTGTGGTTGCCTTCCTTTCTGACAATTACCTTGTCTGCCCCCTGCTGGTGCGTTGGTGTCTAGCACGGAGCCCTTAATTTGATCAGGAATTACATAACATTCCCCAAGAATACCCTGCGAGTCAGTACCCCTGCTTCCAACTATAAATGGTGGCTCAGGAGCTCTGAGCTATTTAATAGCCAGTAATTGACATTCAAAGATATTGAAAAGGATCCATCTGACTTGTTTACTGGTGCCGATCTGCTAGAATTCTGAACGAAGACCTGCAGGCTCTCCTCTAAGGGCTGGCAGTCTGTGCTTGGCCTAAGAGGCAGCCTTTCAGATTCTTGTTTTCTTTTTTCTTCAAGGTTCTTGGCTAGATTCCAAACAATTAATGACCTCAGATGTGGGGCCGGTGACTAAGGGAAAAGGGGGTCGTGCTATGTTGTGATCACTGGGGTGTAATATTTAATAGAATTAAATCTCTGCCATGTAAGAGTAGAATTTTGATCAGAGAGCGTGTAGTTAGGGCACAATCCAAGCAAGACTCACATACTGTCCTTTGGCAACTGCCACTGCCCGGATACCCCACACTGTACATCCCGAAGTTCTCCTTCGGGGCATGCCTAGAACGAGATGCAGAGAAAGCTGCCCAAGCCTTCTCATGTGTGGTGACTTACAAGCACTGCCCCCTCAGAAGTGTTAGTTTCTTTTCTGCCTGAGCTTCAGCCCCGCACACAAGAGTTCATGGAACTCTCTGTGGCCACTGTCTGCTTGTGCCGTGTCCTGAGAACACACCTCCCACTGATCAAGTCCCCTGATGATTTACACCCAACGACAGAGCCAGTGTCGGGTGAACTCACAAAAATGACTGTTTTCCTCTTCATTTTCAGCCTTGGAGGAGTTTTCTCCATCCAGAACCGAGGTAAGTTTTCTCTCTAAGCGAAAGCATAGTCTAGCCACCTATGACTCACGATAAACTCATTTTCTTGCTATGGGCTGGCCGTGTTCCCAGTGCATGAACTGGTTCTGTTTGCCCGGCAACTTGTAAGGGACCCAGTGCAAAGCAGGTTCTCAGTGACCCTGTCTGGCCTTCCTTGCTCTTGCCATCTTAGCCCTTAGTGTCCTCATGCAGCAAACTCTAGTTGACAAAGCAAAGAGGAGTAACTGAAGAGCCATCCTATAGACAACTTGTGGCAATCCAAAACAGATGGGCAAAGTGTTGGGGATCAGGAGGCAACATGGCTACCCCAGGGCCTCATCAGTGGAGGACTCTTGAGTACTGTGACTTAGACAAAAGAGATCTTGGATTTGTTAGCAATGTAAGATGCAAATGGCAGCTTTGGAAAAATTAGCAGATAATAAAAAGAAGAAAGTGATCAAATAAGATAGAGGGCTAGGGGAGATTGTGAGACTCTACACCCAAACAGACATTGAGAGAAGGAACAAAGAGAGATGGGATTAGAAAGGAAGAAGCATGGCTGATCACACAAGGACTTAGACTGCATCCTGCATGTGTTAGAGAACTAAATGAATTTAATCATGAATTAATACTTACTCTGGTTGGAACAAGCAGACATGCATAGAAGTTGTCTGTTTGGTTGATGTAGTCCCAGATCCTCATCTTAAAGAAAGGTTCACTTTTCTCAGTCATCTCATAGGATTGGGCCAATCTACCATATACAGGTAAGACCTTACTTTTCCTTGGTATCATCCTGTTTTAGCCCTAGACCTCAAGACAAAGAAAACAGCATGAAGGAAAAGGAGCCATCTGAATTCAAACCTTCAAAGCCAGAGGATTCGCATCCTAACCATCCTTCTAAGGTATCAGTGTCAGAGGGCACATGGTGGAGTTCAGCTATGTGATCTTTCTTAAATACAAACGTGATGAGTGTGTTCCACTTCTTCTCTTTACAAAGCTAAGGAATAAAACCCAAACTCCTTGCCGTGTCTACATGACCATTCATGAACCAGCCCCACCCCATTTGTCTTTTGAGTCTTGGCGTCAGTCTTCGTTTAGCTCAGCTCTTGTCCCATCTTCCACATGACTCCTTCCGTACTCTTAGGTCACTGGCACGTCTCCAAACAGCCCGTCATTTGCTCATTCCGGTTAGTCTGTCAGATATTCCTGTCTCCCTCCATCAGTCTCCTATGTACATTTTTTAAGATAGAGCTTGAGGGGTTCTGCTTTTGGAAATTTTCCCACACTCAATCTCCCAATGGAAAGGAGAAATCTCTCCATCCTGTTTCCATGGCTGCGAACACTTCTATAAGTAATGTCATATTACACCCTAATTGCTTGTTCACCATGACCTGGTCATTGCCTGGCCTGCTTCCAGAGCTTTTCACACTGTCTTGCATTCAGTATTGGTCTCATAGATGAGGAAATGCGGACTTGAGAAGGACCACAAGGTAGTGGATAGAAAGACCAATGTCAGGGAAACTGGAGGGAAGGAGGGATACCCAGAAGTCCCCTTAGAGATGATGAGAACAGGGATATAGGGCTAAGCTCTCTCTCAGTGGAATACTACTAATAAGACCCATCATCAGTTATTTGAGCTGCCTAGATTCTTTATTAAGGGTACCAGTGATATTTCTTCTCACATAATGCCATGATGGTTGAGATGGAAGAAAGAGCCTGACTGGGAGTTGGCACTCTCTGTGCCAGGCATTCATTGGCTCTTCAGAAATAAATGAAGGGTATGGTATATACTCCGATAAGATGTAGGGTCTGGTAAGATGGTGCTTGACAACCCGTAATAATTAAGAGTTGTTCTCACCGAGGACCACATTCTGAAGACCAGAATGCATGAGCCAGGAAGTGACTCGGCAACCATCCCCAGCAGTGCTCTCCCTGTTGCATGTGTTTAGGTAGGTGCATGTGAAGGGACACCAGGAAAGGTCCAGATGGCTGGAGTCCATGAGGACAGAAGGAACGTTCCGGCTGGAAACCACGAAGCCATGACTGACATTCCTCGGAACAGGCTCTTTCCTGAGGACGTGATGCTGATAAGGCACTCCCAAGACAAGGGTGAGTTGCATTTCCCCTGAAATCTCTTCGTTACCAAATTGTTTTAAAGGGGAGCATGGCCGAGATCATAATTGATTTACAGATATATAATAGACATTCATTATGTACCTAGTAACAGGACTCTAAGGGCTGTCTTCCCCAGAGCAATGGGAAGAGCTATAGATTTAGAGTCAAATGGCTCACGTTCAAGTCTGCTCAACTGTGAACTTAACCATTGAGTGGTCAGTTTGCTTTCCAGTAGTGCGATTTCTCCATTAAGAAAGGAATCTGAGCATGGGCCTCACAGGAGTCAGGAGGGCCAGTTCCAACAGCATGTCATGTGACACATGTCATGTGACACATGTCATGTGACACATGTCATGTGACAGTCTTGTTCTTCTCTTGTCTCCCTACTGACCCTGCTCCCGCCATTAGCAGTCTGATGTCACGCAGCATTGCGAAGTGACTGTTGCAGCTGCATTTCCTTCCTTCTCCTTAGTCAGGACCCCTGATTACAAACAAGGATTAAATCATACCTGGTTAAATCACTACTTAAAGCAGGCTCACTTGGCAGGAACTCAAGGCATGCCTGGATCTGGGGACACAGATGATATCACAAGGACAACATATCCTGAGTTCTCCCTGAGGCACCTCTGTTATTCCAGGCAGAGTCGATTCCTGTAAAGTCAAACTGGCAGCAAGCAATGATTGGGTTACAAACTATTCTCTGATAAGCCCCAAAAGAAAACCAGTAATTTAAATCTTTCTAAAGATAAAAGACATGAGTCTTACATTGTCTTTGATTGAGCCACATCACCATCACCAATGAAAGCCTATGATGATCTAATTGGATCAGGCTATGTCATATTCCCACTGAGCTAGGAGTGGATAGAGTCATTTCTACCAAACAACTCGCTGCTTGTCTTAGCTACTTTTCTGCTGCTGTAAAAAATACCATGACCAAGACAACTTAGAGAAGAAAGAGTTATAAAGGGCTTACAGTTCCAACGGGTTAGAATTCATGACCATCATGGCAGGAAACATGACAACAGTCAGGTGGGCATGGTACCGGAGCAGCTGAGAGCTCATGTCTTATCCATAAGCATGAAGCATGTGAGGATGAGTTAATTGGGAATGATATGAGCTTTTTTTACATTTTGGGGTCATTTGATTATTTTATTGAGCCTCAAAGTCTCAGAACTCATACTAATAGACACGATAGAAGTAGCTATAGGTCAAGTAGGAACTAGGTCATATTTATATTAACTAAACCATGGCTTACCATCAAAAGGATTCAATGTACTAATTTAAAAAACACACAAAGACACATACACAGACACTACACACACAGAGACACACACATCAGGAAGCTTTCTGCTAGTTTTCTCTTTTTAGCCTGGGAAACAGAGCGGAACACTGTGCTCTCAAGATACTTGTCTCCTTAGTAAATTGTCAGTTCTACACACACCGGCAAGACATTGAATTGGTAAAATACATTCAATCACTGTTTAAATCAGCTGATCATCTCACCATTCTTCTAGAACGACTCTTTAGTATACAGCAAAGTGGGATTCAGAAGAACTCATCAAGCTTTTGCTAAGAGGAGCATAGAAAGGACAAATTTGGTTGGGGGGGGGCATCAGATTACATCCTAGCATGAAAGCGTGAAGTGTACATATACACATTAATATGCTAATTGGCACTAAATTTAGATACAGAATAATTACAACTGTTATATTTTGAATCTGATAAAAGTTCATTGTCTCAGTTGTTTAAGAAGTTTTGGAATGGAAGTGTTTTAGTCAACTCTATCTGCCAAAGCTCAAGCAAAAGAATAGTCAAAAGTAGCAGTGGGTGCAGGAGACCTTTTCTCATAGAGTTAAGGGGAGGCTGGGAATTACCCTCAGGGACCTGAATGTCCTGGGCATGTGTTTTACTGCTGAGCTGTGCTCCTAGCCAATCTCTCTAAAGCTTTAAGATCGTTATCAGTCAGGACACACATCATGTTCCATTTCATTCCAAGTTGAGCCTCCAGGCATGGGATAGAATTGGTGTGGTGTTCTCATTTTCCTAATGGTCTGTTTTAGTCTCTAAATGTATGGCTGTGACACCACAGAAGGCTCACCTCACTTCATTCTGGAAATCCCAAAGGGCATCATGGCCTCAGTTACTTCCCAGCCTGGTCCTTCCTTATTCTCTCCCACACTGTGTCAAGCATGATAGGAGCTTTTAAAACTTCTAAGCTCACCCCAGTGACACACCTCCTCCATCAAGGCCAAACCTCCTAATCTTCCCAAATAGTTCCACCAACCAGGGACCATGTATTCAAATATACGTGCTTATATGGGACATTCTCATACCAACAGAGGTAGAAAGAAGAAGGGTTTAAGGCATCCTTGACTTCCTAGTGAGGACTTTGTCTGATGGAGGAAAATGATGCAACCATAAAAAGATAGGGTGGATAAATATATAATATCCTGTCCACAAAACAGAAAAGTTAGTCAGAATAAAGCACAAGTTGCAAGTAACTAGCTGCAAAAACCTGAAAGAACCACTCAACATAATGCTGAATGCAAGTGTGCAGCGCTAAGGAGTACAAACTGTATGGCTGCATTATACAAAAGTCAAAGGTAGACGGAATGCACCAAGAACTTGGGAGTCAGAAGAGCAGTTAGCTATGGTAGGGAAGAAAGCAGGGAGCCCCCAAAGAGGTGCTCGCTCTTTGACAGCGGAGCTGCTTGCTCTGACCTGTGTGTATGAAGATGTTCAGTGTGGGACAACCCCTGGCCTGTAGTTTGGTGATGTATTCTCCTGTGTACTATGTTGTCATTAAATCTTAAAACAGAGCTAAGGATGCAGTTCAGTTGTGAGTGCTCTCCTCGCATGAACAAGACTCCAGGTTTTTGATTCACTGCACTGCAGAAGAAAAAAAACAATAAAAAAGCAAAGAAGTAAAAGTAATCATGAAAGTAAAAAATATAAAAAGGTTTTAAAGGAGCAGGTAACTATTCAACACAAACGTAACGCATATGCCTCTAAATGAGACCATTTTAAAATTATGAAGAACAGAAACCTTAATCAGGAAAGAGATTTAAAAAGCAGAGGAAATTTTAAAATATGTTATAAGGAAATAGATACAAACATTTCAATATCAGTAAATTCTGTGCATGTTAAACTTACTAGCTAGAGGGTGCATTCAACGTTTTCAAAATCCAAAGTATTTGAGTACTCCTTGCTTGCCCTGTATTCCTTGAGGTATGGGGATTTAGCAATGAAAGAAACAGCAAAGTTCATCCTCCTTTTCATGCACATAGGACTGAAGACCCTATCTTCATCCTACATAAAAGTCAACTCAAAATGGATCAAAAAGCCTGAATGTAATGACTAAAACCCTGAAGTCATGAGAAGAAAACATGGGGGAAACCTGAAGAAATGTAGGTATAAGCAACAACTTCCACAAAACAGTGTCAGACACAAACGAGACCGTGAACACAGAGGCTTCTGACCCCAAAGGGAACAGCAGAACACAGACAGCCTACGGAAGGAGGGGAGACCTTTGCCAGCTATTACTGACCATTCATATCAAGACTATATAAAGTTCAAAACTCAACACTGAAATATCAAATAAGTCAATGAGTGAGCACATGACTACAGCAGACACTGCTCAAAAGAAGTACAAGCAATTCCACAGAAAAACATTTGCCTTCCTCAGCCATCAAAGAATGGAAATCAACACTATCCTGAGAGTCCATCTCACCCAACCAGAGTGGCCATCACAAGAGAAGAAAAGAAGAGCCAGAGAGAATGTGGAGGGGACCCTTAAACCGCTGGTGGGAATGGGAATTAGGGCAGCTGCTATGGAAATCAATGTGACCGTCTTTCAAAAACACTAAAAATGGAACAGCCACATGACACAGCTATGCCCCGGGATGGGTGCATGAAGCTGGGGAGCTAAGTCAGCCCACCTGAGTCTATCAGAGCACCACTCAAAATAGCCAAGTTATAGAGTCACCTTCAGCAGGAGAATAGCTAAAGAAAATGGGACACACGTTCATGGGCATGCCCGTGCACAAACACACACACACACACACACACACACACACACACACACACACACACACACACACACGCATGAGCTTTATGTTATTAAGAAGAAGCAGAGGATAGGGAAAGGACTCCATTGGTAAGTATCATGCCTTGGTATGCATGAGAACCCGAATTTGATCGCCATAACCCGTGTTTACACAAATAGAAACAACAAAAACAGGCATGGTGTTATGCTTTATAACTCCAGCATGTGACAGGGATCAGCAAGATCTCTGGGACTCACTGGCCAGCCCAGTGAGAAAGTCTGTCTCTTAAAAACAAGGCAGACAGAGCCTGAGGAACAACCCCCGAGTTTGAGCGCTGCCTTCCCTGTACACATACATGCACATGAAGAATGGAATTACTATTTGCAGAAAAACGGATGGAATTGGAAGAGGAACTGAGAAAGATAGACTCAAGGAATTAATCATGTTTTCTCTCTCATGTGAAAAGACACTAACAGGAAGACGAAAGGGTCCACGTGAGGGAGCGGGTAGGTAGACAAGATGACAGATGCCAGTAAGATCAACGTGCACACATGGCCTGTACAGAAGGCTGCAATGCAGTGCATTCCCCTGAACAGCTAGTGTATAGTAATAAAGAACCCCACTCCCCATCAGGGTTGCTTTCAGATCCAATGAGGCAGACAAAAATAACAAAATAATAAAATATTCTTATATGAAATGGAGGCAAATGATATAAGGAAAGGAAGGAGAGGATGTTGGATGTGTCTGTGGATGACCTCCAAGGCCTCAAGTCAATCCAGAAAGGATAGTTAATCTTACCCGTCCATGGCATTTAAAGTCACACAGAAGACACACCTCTTGACGTGTCTGTGAGGGAATTTCCTAAGGGGTGGAGCTCGGAAGGCTGGAGCCACCTGCCTGTGGGTCTCATGATCCCCCATTCTAGGGTTCTAGACTGAATACAAAACAGGAAGAAAGAGAAAGCAAGCAAAGTCACAGCAGTCAGCTCCCTTTGCTGCCTGACTGCAGGCAGCATGACCAGCTACCCCAGGCCCCTGCTGCCATAACCTCCCTACCATGGTAGACTGCGAGCCAAATGAACTCATCCTTCTGTAAACCACTTTGGTCAGGTGCTTTGTCATAGCAATAAAAATAGCAGAGGCACAGGTGTATCTGACATGAGAAGACTCTGAGGAGAAAGGACAGAGGAGCAAGTACTTCCGGGTCAGAGCTGATCATAGGCCCTGGAGGAACAGCAAGGTTCCTGTGACTGGAACAGGAGGGAGTAGTGAGTTGGGGAGGGCCAGCACAGGCTTTTAGGAATCCCTGCCAGAGCTTTGACCTTCGCTCTCAGTACAATTGCTTTTTGAACCATTGAGAACTTGCAACACATAAAACAGTCATGATCAGAGTTGTGTTGTAAAGAGTAGCATGGCTGAGAACAGAGAGGGTATAAGCTGAGTCAGGAGATCGGTTGTTATTGTAGTGCTTTAGGTGAGAAGTTGGTGGAAGGCTCTGTGGCTGGACTGTGGAGGTGGCCTGGACTGACCGTAAACCTTCTTAGATGACAGGCAAGTGTTGACTAGCTGTGAGATACGGAAGGAAAGAATCAAGGATGTCTCCAAATCCTGGGGCCTGAGGCACCTGAACAATAGGAAAGGTATTATTGACCTTTTTAGAGAAAGTGTAGATTTAAAGACTAAAAATTAAAAAAAAAAACAATGGGATTGGTTTGAAATCCAATATGCCTGGAATAATCAATTGGAAATGGCATGAAGGATTATGGTGGAACTGGAATTGTCTGTTGAAGATACACATTTGTGGATTATGTTTCTAAGACGATTCCATAATGCTTCTCATGAGCCAATAAGAAAGATTAAGAAAAGAAGGCTCCTGGAAAGACAGCTTAGTGGTTAAGAGCACTTGGTCTCTCAGAGAATGTGGCCTTGGTTCCCAGCACCCCCACGGTATGTCACAGTTATCCACAGCTTCAGTACCAGGGGACCCAACACCCTCTTCTGGCCTCCACAGGCACCAGGTCCACATGTGAGATGTACACGTATGTGTAGGCAAAATGCTCAAAACCTATGAAGTATAATAAATACATTTTTAAAGAGAAAGTGAAAGTGCCCAGCTATGTGCTTAGCATCTTTTTTTTTTTTCTTCCTGAAACTATTCTACTAACTTCCCTAGAAAAAGTAAGCCACCTTCCTCTGGGAACTGCCCCTCTTTGAAATAGTTTGAGGGTCACATACTTCTTGCAATAGGATAAAATCTTCTCATTTGGCTCATTTAATTAATAGATACCAGTCACTTTGCTCATTGCATATTTTTAGATACACTTCTTATGATAAGTAGTTCATGTCTGAAATGAAAATAGCTCCGAGTCAGCCACAGCCTAACTATGAAGCTACACCAGCTGATGACGAGTTTGCATTTTATGCTTATGACAAGTTTACAGCTGAGAACTCCCTGCATCTATCAGGCTGGCTACCTGTGCCAACAATCCCTATAAACTGTTCAGATAAGCATGTTATCGCCTAGTTAATTCTATGCTTAATAATACATGTCGACATGTGTTAGATTAGCTTCAGAAACTTTAAGAAAGAAAAAACTACCAAAGGGGGCTTGAGAGATGGTTCAGAGGTTAAGAGCATTGCCTGCTCTACCATAGGTCCTGAGTTCAATTCCCGGCAACCACATGGTGGCTCACAACCATCTGTAATAGGGTCTGGTGCCCTCTTCTGGACTACAGGCATATACACAGACAGAATATTGTATACATAATAAATTTATTTTTTTAAAAAAACCAGAAAAGGCAATTTAGACAGTAGAGAAAATCTCCAGGGCTGAAGGACTTCAACACAGAAGGTCAGAAGCAACAGGAAGAACCATTAAGTTGGGGAAGAACTTTGGGTTGCTGGGGAATTAGTGCTCTTTGTGAATATACACTTGATCCTTACGTAGCTGTTAGTTACTGCTGCTGGTTGCTTTTACTCTTTTGGCTCTTTTATTACTCTTTTAGGGGGCTCGCCTGCCAGCTCCCAAATAAACACACAGAGGCCTTTTCTTACTTATAACTGCCAGACCTTAGCTTGGCCTGCTTCTAGACAGCTTTTCTTGAATTATCCCATCTATCTTTTGCCCCTAGGCTTTTACCTTTATTTTTTATACCTTTCTTTCCTTCTGATTCCATGTCTGGCTGTGTAGCTGGGTGACAGGTCCCTTCTTTTCTCACTCCATCTCTCTCGCTTTCTTTCTCCTTGGTCTTTCTTGCCCCTTCCTCTATGTATTCTCTCTGTCTGACAGCCCCACCTATCTTTTCTCCTGCCTCGCTTTGGCTGTTCAGCTCTTTTTTTTAGAACAATCGGGTGTTTTAAACACGCATGTAACACAGCTTCACAGACTTAAGCAAACGCAACATAAAAGAATGCAGCACACCTCTGCATCATGAAAACAAACGTTCCACAGCATAAACAAATGTAACACATCTTTAAATAATATTCCACAAGTTACCCCCAACTTCAGGGAGTTGTAACAGACTCTGCAAGATGAAGCGGCTTCTCTGAGGTCACGCAGACCATGTGGCTGGTTTCGTTGGCACGGTGACGAAGTGACAGGGCAGAAAGTTTGCTTTGCACCAGGAGTTTGACTCCACAGTCCTTGGCTCTGCTGCTTTTAGGGCTGCCGTGGGGCAGAGCATCATGGGGGTGAAGTATGTGGGGGAAGAGGTAGGTCCTGGCGGACAGGAAGCCGAGACCAAAGAAGGGGTAAGGGATAGCCTTTAAAGGGTTACCCCTGCTGACCTATTTCCTATAAGCAGGCTCCGCCTCCTGAAGTTTCCAGAATGTAACAAAATGGTATCTCCATTGAAGACAGAACAGTGGCCACATGAGCCCAGGGGAACACATACCCCGACTGCAGTCCCGCTTCATCACCCTTAGTCTGCCTTTTCCTGCTGGTGCTCCTCCAGGGATGGGAGCAGATGTATTTCTAACAGCTGATGACATTGCCTCAGCTTTCCTGTTTTCCTTACAGGTGCGTATGTGGAGGCTTTGGAGGTGACCAAAGAAACCCCAAGTCCAAGCACCATTAGATCAAATTCCTCTTCCGAGAAGATGTACGATGATGTGGGGTGCTCCAGAGAAGATCTGTAAGTGGGCCCTGACCTCCCAGGAGCGGAGATGTGGTGAGACTCTGGAGGTGCGCTGGCTAACAGTCTGTGTGTCTTTCTTCACAGACCAAAGTGGGGCTTTTCCAGCTCATTCACCTCCGACAGCGGTAAGTGCTGGCCGGCATGGCAGAGTGCTTCTGGGGCTGAGAGGCGGCCATGGGCTTTTATTTGCACACATTTTCAGAGATGAAGAACTGAACGTTGAGATGAAGGGCAGTGGTGCTGAGGCGTGTTTAGAGGAGGGAGTGGTGCTCTTGTGGCAGAAGCTTCTCCACATGAAATCGCTCTCTTTGGGGCGAATTCACTGCACAAGACTGATAAAGGGTGTATGATTTTATTTAAAGTACTATCCGGGCTTCCTAGTACTTATTCATTTTTAATTACGTGAAAAGGGGGTAAGGGAGTGTGTCCATGAATGCACAGGTGTCCGTGGGGGCCAGCTGTGTTAGATTCCCTGGAGCTGGAGTTGCAGGCTTTTTTAATCCACTTGATGTGGGTGTGGGAACTGAACTTGGGTCCTCTGCAGAGTATGTAGCCCCAACTTCCTAGTGCTTTTAATATCAATATCAATATAGCCCAAAATAGTGATTCTCAACCTTCCTAATGCTGTGACCCTTTACTACAGGCCCTCATGTTCTGGTGACCCCCAACCATAAAATTAGTTCCATAATGGTAATTTTGCTATTATTATGAATTATAATGTAAATATCTGATACGCAGGATATTTGATAAGTGACTGTGGTGAATGGAAATGACCCACAGGTTAAGGACCACTGGCCTGAAGGCTTTGGCTGGCCTCCCCTCTCTCCTATGTCTGTGTAGCTTCATCTCACACTGTGTTCAGTTTTCTCCTTAAGAGGTTTCCCCTGCCAACTCTGCCTCTGCAGTTGCCATCCGAAAGGTGTTTGCAGGTACCCATTCCTATTTAAAGTAATACCTGGTGATTAAGAATTCAAATATACGGACCTCTGGGGCTATTCTCAAACCACTACAAAGGATACTTAGTTTTTAGGTAGTATTTTCTAATAACTTATACAATAGCAGGTTTTCATATCTTCTTTTTTTAAGATATCCATAATTTTGTTTACCCTTCCTTCTTTTTCCCTTTTCTTCTATCTTCTTTCCCATTTCCTGCTTAGACCTACAGAGTGAGTTCCAGGATAGCCT
>NC_022016.1:72334545-72353745 GCF_000317375.1 Microtus ochrogaster
ACATAGGAATAATTTTAGAGAACATTAAATTCAATACTTTTTTTAACCTTCAACTTTATTGATAGCTTCATGAACACACTAAGATAATAACCTTCAACTTTTATTGACTTGTTATGCTTTCAAAAAAAAACAGATATATCTATATACACATTGTATGTACAATGCTCACTTTTTAATGAGAGAACAGATGTGCAGAAGCATAGAGAGAAGTTCCAGAACTCCGCATACTCACTGTGTTCCAGTCATGTTTGAAACTTTAATAGTTATACGTTGAACCCAATACCATTTCCTCTGGACTCCATTTCCAGGCTACAACCTGCATATGTTAAGCTTACAACCTGTGTATATTAATCTTACGCGTTAGGCTGGTGCAAAGGGAGACATTCTTCAGTATCCGTGGGCTTTCCTTTGTTTCCCCAGTGTGTAGCACGCTGTCTCACGCACAGATGACAGCTGTTGCGCACTAACTGTGGGAAGGAAGACAGGGAAAGGAATGTGTCTGTTGAGAAACCAGCTGCCTTTGGCTGAACCAGAGCCCACATGGAGTCACACGCAGAAGACGTGCCCTGTTTTCGAGTCTACAGAGCTCTAGAGATGCTTATGAATTTTTACCACGTGCTTACGAAAACAGGCATATATTTCAACAAAAATGACTTAACTAGAGAGAGTTGAAAGTACTTGGCAGTTCACAGTGCTTTGTTGTTTGTGTGCTCTTTGGTTTCAGAAGAAAATAGTGAAGAAATGTATGAAGACATCTACAAAACAAAGAATAATGACCAAAAGCCAGAGTGAGTTTCTTTCCTAGGTTTAAGTTGTAGGCTAATTGTGTTTCCTGTTTACCTAGTAAGCCCGGGTTTGAGGCGTAGCCCCATCTCCCACGACCATCCTTGAGGGAAGGTTATGTGGAGTGGTGATAAGCTATTGAAATACTACATTGTCATTGGCAGCATATTCATCATCGTGTGCACTCATACATCATAAGATTGAAGATTTATTGCTTTCTCCTTTGAGAAAAATGTTCATTTTCAAGAGTAAAGAGCTTTTGCTTGTTAAGAAGTGTTTGAGACAGGGGAAGCAAATAACAAGAGAATTTGTCTTGACTTTATAATTGCTTTTCCAGGATCAAAGCAATAAATATAACTTAGCTTTGGTCTTTGTGAGTTAGTCAGACCGACTCCAGGATTTGGAACTTACTCACTGGTATTGCAAATGATGTTTGTTCAAATGGTCAACATTGGCCAGTCTTACCTAAAAAGAGCAAGGGAAAGCAAAGAGCATAGTCCCAGTGAGGAGTCTGGGGATTGAGGGCACAGTGATACTAGGCTGGTTATGTGGGTGAACTCCCTTTTGACTCCATCCTCCTAAGCCAAAAGGATGTTGAGAATTTCGGCATCAGCTGGCCCATTGGTACATTACCGCAGCTGTACACTCGGTTACTGGAGACAGTTAAGGACCAGAGATGGAAATTCCTGGAGCCAGCACTTCTCTGAGGTGTCTCTAGCCCCATTTGGAGTGTTTCCCCAAGTTATTTTCTCCTCAGAAAGGAAGATTTTACTTCATAATCTCTACAAAAATGAACACTATTTGTGGCAGATGAATGTTTGTACACACTATAATTACTCCCTCCATGGTTGCCTCAGATATGCCTCATATCAGGATCTCAGCAGAGCTCACTCCTTATTGCTGAGGCCTTCCCTTGTCCTTCCTCAAGGGAGTCTCCTTGGACGTGAGACTGGCGTTCTGGTCCTTGATAATCTACAGCACTGTGTCCCAATCCTCAAATGCCATGCTGTTTTATCTCCTCGTTCCTCTCAGTGTAGATGGAAGGACAGCGCTGAGAAGATTGCAGCAGCTCTTTAGGAAAGAGAAGGGCGTATTCGGGATGAAGAAAGCCAAGTCGAGAGAAAATGTCAGGTAAGCAGTCCCTTTAGCCTTTCCTCCTGGCTATCAGCAACACTGACTTGCAGACGGATGGTTGCTGTTTCCTATCTGAGTTTCAGCACTGGTGACAAGTGCGTCAGAGTCCACAACGATAAAGGCCCCAGCACATGACACCCTAAAAAACTCATGAGAAAAAAGTTACTGTATAGGCAAGCAAGATCCAGAATAAAAAGTCTGTAGCCATCCTCAGCCCCTCATGTCATAATCACGAATCTTACATGTGTACACAGCCATGTTTACTTTGTCTCTTTTGAAAGCAGCAATCCAGGTATCATGTGGGAGGGGGGAACCTGATCTGCTGAATGGCCGGTGTATCTTAAAATCTCGGACTTAGAGAGATCCGGTCCCCATGTAACCTCCACTATTAGTCTTAGGCTCCAAATTAACCAGTAGTGACAGAGACAGGATTTTCTTCCATTCATGCTCACGGGACCGCGCTCCCCTCATGGGTGCAATGGAAGGGGACTGTATGATCTCTGGGGACAGGCCTCTCTGCACGATATCAACACAGACAGGTCTAGAGGTGTACTAGAGAATACTAGAAAATAATTTGCCAAGATCATCACCTGCACTGAGGTGGACTGAAACTATTCTCCTCTAAGGTTCTTCCCAATTACAAAGCCTTGGAATTTTGTGATTTTAAGTCCAGTCGTCTGCTAGAACTAGATCTCCTGAGAGATCTGATGGGCAGGAGTGTGGGCACTATATCTTAGTTAGTCTGGACAGCAGAAGAGACTATGATTTGATTGTCTGTCTCCCTTCAGGACAGAAACACTATCCAATCATCTTACTCACCCAGCATAACGGCCTGGCTCACGGATCCTAAAAAAATATCTGTAGTTCTGAGTTTAAATTAAAGGCATCAAATAAATAGGTTTTTTCTTTTTTTCTATATTTTTCTTTTCCCTTTTCTTATCACACGTCTCTTTCCACATGACCTCTTAAGCAATGAGAGAAGAAAAGAAATAAATCTAGCTGGGCTACATGTCCTCTCCCACTGAGAAATTTGCCATCTTATGTTTCCACCGGACCTGGGTTTCTCTGGGGCCATCTTCCTTTTGCTTATAAAACACAGATGAGCTGCAGTCTGTGGAGTCCCCATGAATTAGTTCACCTGTACACTGTTCTTTCTCTTCAATCCTCACACTTGTTCAGTAGATCTGACTATATCGTAGAAGATTCCAAGGCAGCCTGAGTGTTCTCGTTAGCAAGTGGGTTACGGGCAGTCCACAGGAATGAATGCACTCATTTGGAATGGAGTAGAGCCAATCAGAACAGAGCTGCAAGGGTCTCACTTCAGTACCATCTGGACTAGGGCACCTGCCATCAGGATGGCATTTTGGATATATCTGATAATTGTGCATAACTTTGTTCCTTGACCTTTTTTGTCTTTTCTCCATTAGCAATGGATTTTCTATGTCACTGCCTGACTTAGGTAAGTAGCGTTTATTTGATGTTGTCCACTGATATTGTTGTCTTTAGGACTGGTGTGCTAGGGGTCAGCAGAAGAGCATTGGTAATCTTTCCTGCCTCCCCAGTGACAACTGGAGCCGTCAGAATATCTTAAAACAATGGCACTTCCTGCTTTGGAGAGATGAGAAACATTTTTCTGGCACTTCCACAAGCAGATGTTGCTGTCTTTATAGGAGGCTCTAGGACCCACATCTGTGTGTTGTGATTGGGATTTGTCCCCAAGACTCTATGAATCTTAGACATTCTGCATTGGTCCGCATACCTCTGGTGGATTTGATAGCCAGATTAAAACATGGTAAACTGAGTATGGACATGCTGCAGGCTGCACACTAACTGAAAAGGAACCGGTTACTGGAACACTGTTTACTATGCTGTTAAAACAACGCTGTGTAAGTCACCACAATGGCTGACATAAAAGATGTCATGTATTGACACGGCACTCGATACATGTCCAGTCCACGGGATCTGTCAACAACAGAGGGCTGTGTGCCTTTTGTTCATTTTTTAGGTTCACGGGCACTAGCAGGAAAGTTACTTCTGTTTGTAGGAAAGTTACTTCTGTTTGTAACTGTGACTTAGTGATTCAAGCATCAGTTCAGAAATATAAGCTGCCACAGCAAATAACAAAGGTTACTACAGACGTGACAAAACTGCAGCTCTCCCAGATAGTGTCATAAAAAAGTGTTAGAGGCAACTTGAACTATGAATGCATCTTACAGATAGATTACCCCTAATCCTCAAATCCACAAACCAAATTGCTCCAAAGTCTGAAACTTTTTTATTACTACCATAATTAAAAAATTCTATACCTGACTTCATGTGACAGGTGTGTCTCATGGCAGGCACAGTAAAGTACTGTATGAAATTACCATTGGGATATGTGTATTAAGTGTATATGGAACATTATACTAATTTCAAGATTATATTCGGCTGCTATATCCAAGATACTGTCTCTACATATCTCATTGTATATATGCAAACACTCTAAAATCCAAACAGATTTGATGTCTTAAATTTTCTTTCCTAAAGCACCAAAATAAGTGATATTGAACTCTACCCCCCCCAAAGCTTAAAGGTATTGAGATAAATTAGTAGAACTAAGAGTGACTGTGGATGGTGAACATGGATCGTGAGTATATCAGACTGTCCCAGACTTGTTCAGATGGCGAACCATCTGAAAACCATGGAATTCTATACTGCATGGCAGTGTGAACATTACGAGCTGGAAATGTCTCATTATGAATTCTGTATTAACTCAGACTCAATGTAATACAGTAATATTGCAAAGGGACAATCACTTCCAACCAATACAATTTTGTATGTGTTAGGAAGGCATCAGCAAAGACATTATCATCCCCACCCCCACTGGATATTAAGAAAAGCCCTCTCAGCCGGGTGGTGGTGGCTCACGCCTTTAATCCCAGCACTCGGGAGGCAGAGGCAGGCAGATCTCTGTGAGTTTGAGGCCAGCCTGGTCTATAAGAGTAAGTGCCAGGACAGGCTCCAAAGCTACAGAGAAACCCTGTCTCGAAAAACTAAAAAAAAAACAAAAACAAAAGAAAAGAAAAGCCCTTTCAATATGTTAGCAATGTAAATTATTTTTCAGTTCCAGAAAATGGGGACAGTTTACCATGTTAACGAAATCAAGCTGATGTCATGCACAAGCAGGTCAGGTGATCAGAGAGTGCCCTGTGCCCTGCTTTTTATTCCCTCTGTTGAGTTTCTTCCCGCCTGTCTCTGTAATCAGATAACAGGCTTGAGGGTGCATCTGGATAATCAGGTCATTGTGTATAATGTGGAAAGCTCGAGTGTAGAAATCATACCTAATATATATTTTTTGGTCCTGTCTGTGCCCTAGGAATTGAGTCTCAGGATGTCATCATCTACGACGACGTGGACACCACAAGCGAGAAAGAATCAAAGTAAGACAGTTCACTTCACTGGTCATCTCTGCTTGCACCAGCCACGGCCTGGTGTTTGTTAAATACATCACAGAGCCAGATCCTGGGAGACTGGACAGACATTTCCTAAGAGAAAACAATAAACACCCCCCCCCCCATGCATCCCAACAGTGGTACAAGCCAAAGGCATAGGAGCTTCAGGGTGTTTTTGTTTCTAATCTTTGAGTCTGGAGACTTGGAATTGTCAACACATTTAACTACTAATCTTTTGTGTACACTGCAAAATACAGGGTAGCCCGGGCTGTTTGACAGAACCGTTTCCAAGGTCTAAGTCACTGTCACCTGTAGAAGGGAAGCCATTCTTACCTCGGTGCCCCTTGTGGCTTCTTCCTTCCCATCTCCACTAAGCAGCCGGTGATGGCGGTCTTTCGTTTTCATCCTACCTGTCCCTGCTCACTCTATTTGGACTTGTGCTGCGGTCTTGTACACTCACTAATAATCCTTTGTTAAAACCAAGAGACAGTCCATACTTGGATTTTCCTACAGTGCTTTACCATTTGGTTATGCCATCCTTAAAGGGGAAAAGGGTCCTGCTCTTCCTGTGTTTCCAGGTAACGATTTCATGTTCCTCCTCTTGGCTCCTAAGCTTTATGGGAGTTCTGGGTCAACCATCCATATCTAGCGTGTTGTATGTTCTTCGGATGTCCTGTAACAGCTTTATTCTCCCTTCGTACACTTCTTGCTTTTCCTTTTTGCAGGACAAGGATTGATGCCAGGTTTTGTGTACGCTAAGCGAGCATCCTGCACAGCCTCGTCCTTTGTTATTTCACTTTCAGGGTTTTGCTAAGTTGTCTGAGCTGGCCTTGGACCTGGGATCTTGCTGCCTTAGATTCCCAAGTAGCTTGAATTACAGGTGTGATTTCCCAATCTTCACCTCTGTATGTCTTTTACTGTTCTCTCACTTATATCCAAGATTCAATTATAACCAAAACATCAAAATTTATATTTTAAGGTCAGATATTTTTCTGAGTTCCAGTAATCCTGCAAGGCAACGCTATCTAAGTTCAGGAGGTCTGTAATAATGCAGAATACCAATTTTTTTTGTCCAAACTTTTCTGCTAATCTCTGTTACTGATTAGAAACACAGTCATTCTTATGCTATATCCCCAAGCTCCTCCAATCTCCTGCCCTCCCTTCCAAGTCCTTGTTTTAATGTTTTTCGAGTGTTCTCGCTTCTTCCTCCACCACCCAGCCACAATTCCCACTTTTGCTTCTAGGATTCCTGCAAAAGTCCCCGAGTCGCCATTTCTCTTCCGTTTCAGCTTTGTTTTTCTGACGTCTCAAAGCTACAAATATAGTCACCAGCTTTGAACCCTCAGCTGTTATGCATCATTCTCAAAATGAAGTTCTCACTGCCCCAGGCGGCCCCTCAGTCTCCCCCACACTCTCTCCATTCTACATCACTGGGCTTTCAGATCTTTCAGTCATGTGGCCTGACTAAAAAATGTAGTGTGTTAAGTTGGGTTTGTTATAGAACTGCTCAGAATAATCTGGACTCTCAAGATGGTAGCTTTAGTGTCTGCTGGAGTGTCGGCATCTGTACTGAAGCAGTGAAACATCATAGTAACGTTTGACAAGCGGAGGCTGGGGCCAAGAGGAGAGGTGAGATACAGAAGCTGCAGGTTGGTGGACGACCACATGCATGGAACACACTGTGTTTGCAAAGTTTCTGGAATAAGTATGGTGGTGCATGCTTTTAATCCCAGCACTCTAGAGGCAGAGCCAGGAGGGTTTCTATGAGTCTGAGGCCAGTCTGATCTATACAGCGAGTCCCAGGCCAGTCAGGACTACATAGTAAGATTCTGTCTGAAAAAAAAAAAAAAATCAAAAGAAAGTTTGTTGGAGCAAAAGGCATACAATCAGAAAAGAAGCCAATGTAGCATGACATGAGATTAGAAGGCAGGGAATTTTTAGATAACAGCCCTGTCATACCAAGTTAAAAGAATGAAACTATTTCCTTGAAAAATAGTTTGTAAAATTAAGTTATAAAGTACAGTAAAGCCAACCCTGTCCCCGTATTAGCCAAGCAGCAGAATATGGCCAACCCTGTCCTTGTCACCATGTGCATACCCCTCGCCTGCTTACTGGCCTCACCCAAGGTGAGTGCCTTCCCTGCTTTTGTTCTTTTCCTGTTCAAGACAAAAACAGATTAATCGAATTATAATCTATAGATGACAAAAATTCTGTTTCATTGTAAAAATGATTTCATCCTTTATATAGAATTCTGAGCCTGATTTTTCTCAGATCCACTGTTTTGCTACCATAATTCATTTTTTCCCGCTCTTTGATTAAGACTCTGTGCACATGTGTGTGTCACATGAACTCATCCTTTCTCTTGTCGGCCGGTACTTAGCTCCTGAGTGACTTTGTTTGTGATCAGCACTTCCACAGACATAGACTGATGCATCCTGTCTGCACTTGGAAGGGGGATACAGCCCACACGTGGAGTATAAACTCACAAGTGCCAGCCTAGCACATAAGGGTTCGCATTGACTCCCATGTTGGCACATGGAACAGAGAGAAGGCATTTTTACCAAGTGGGCATCTGTAATTGTATCACACTGCTCTAGTAACTGGCATGCCTAACAAACTTCAGTGTCGGGCCTCACACTCACGTCCCCCTATGGAGTCTGTTGTAGCTTTTGATTGCTTTTCTCTTGTGTTGCTGGTAGTTTTCTTCATCTTAGGTTTTAAAACAATTTGGTTTTGGACGCAGCTATTTTCCCACATTCCTCAGTTCCCACAGTATCTTCTCCAACTGTTGATTAGCCTTTTCAAGTTCATTTCTAATCTTCCAAATAGGATTTTAAAATCTTAATATATTTTAAACTATCATTTTTTGACTATTGCTTTTATATCTTCTAAAGAACTTTCTCCTAGCCCATCTGACATTTTCCTATACTCTCTTCTAAAAGTTATAGCTTTGCCTTTTAAACTTTGGCCTTAGATGCACCTGAACTGATTTTGTTTCTTCTTGGCTTTTGAGACAGGGTTTCTTTGTGGATCCCTGGCTGTCCTGACACTAGTTAGCTCTATAGACCAGACTGGCCTTGAACTCATAGACCTTGAACTTGAATCCCCCTGCCTCTGCTTCTGCCTGTCAAGTACTGGTTTTAAAGGCATGTGCCACCACTGCCCTGCAGAAGAGAGGCTTCCCTGACCCCGAATTGAACCCAGGCCTTGGTAGTGAGACTGCTGAATCCTAACCACTAGGCCACCAGGGAGCATCAAGTATCTTTTGAATTTTGTGTTTACAATGAAGGGGTAACCAGTTGTTTTCTTCTATATGGATAAATGTCCTTTGCATGATTTATCGAATGGTCTCTTGTTCTCCCCATCAATGCCATTTTGTCACACCAAGGTTCTCAGCACCTGAAGTCTGTTTCCAGGCTCTCTGTTCTCTTCCATGGTTGCTTCTGCAGTGTGAACGGAGCTGCATTTTCTAGTTCTTCTTCCTTTCTGCTGCTCTAAAACATTTAAAGACTGGGATATATTGTCTTAGTAGAGAGAATAAGCTTGGATATGGGTGCTTGCCCTGCTTGCTCCTTTTTGTACTCATGCTGCAGCTCCTTTTAAATGGTTTCACACACAGAACATACTAAACCCCGTTCTGTGCCTAGGATTGTGCACAACTTGTAGTAGACCCAGGTGGACTATGTCTGAGTCCCATCTTCTGTGGGCTAGAGCAGAGGCAGACAACTGAGCACACGTGCGGCAGTTAGAAAAGAAGTGATGGCGAGAGCCTTCTTCCAGGCTCCAAAGGTGGTGAAACTGAGGAGGGGGAGGTCTCCACCAAGTCCTGATGGCCTTGCACCTCTCAGTCGCAGCTTCATTGCCTGAAAGGGGCTAAGTCCTTCCTCTCCTGATTGATGAGCCCCATGACCAGAGTCTGAAGGAAAGGTGATCTTGGTAGCAGAGGCTAAGGCAGGGGAGTAGCAAGTTCAAGGCCTACCTAGGCCACATAGTTTGAGGTTTGGGATATACTTAAGTCACAAAGTGCTTACTTTGTACATTCAAGTCCTGAGTCCAGTTCCCGAGACTGCATACTCTGAAGGGAATCATAACAGAACGTCCATGAAAATGTGAAGCTTCTCAGACATGTACCTTTGTGTTTATAGTCTTCCCAGGGCAGCTACTGAAGTATTTAGGAATGTCAGCACTATAGACATTTGGATGGTTGGTAGAAGGAGATTCTCTTGTTTTTCCTTTTTTCTTTCTTTCTCGTATCAATGATGGACACCCCAGTAACTTAGAGAAGAGGATTTTGGAGTAGTAGCATGGTGAAAGACTATGGACTCTGGAGTCATAAATGTGCACCCACGTTGGGCAGCACAACCTCTTCTGCCACCACGGCAAGTTGTCCAGCTCTCTGGTCACCCCTTTCCCTTCTTTGGAGAACTTAGAGTGGCCAGAGGATTAGCAAGTAGTCATATGAAAATGGAGTGAGTTATCTTATATAAAATGAGCAGCAGGAGACTTAATAGATGCTCAAATATTTCCAACCATTCTATAATATCTGCTTTTCCGTGCATGTTTATTTATTTATATATAAACACATATCACATCACAAACTGGGATCCACATGGTAGAAAACAAGGTCTTGTCACTTTATTTAATATTATACTTTCCAGACCTATCCATTTCCCCACAAATTTCATTTTTATTTACAGCTAAAATTATATTGTATATATGTACCCCATTTTAGAAAAAAACAACTGTTTTTAATTGTGTGCATGTGAGGGTAGTGCCCTCAGAACTAAAGAGGTGCTGCATCCCCTCGATCAGTTCCAGGCAGCTGAGAGCTGGGGACTGCGCTTGGGTTCTGAGGAAGACCAGCACATGCTTTTAACCACTTCCCACTTCGCTGTCCCTCCAGCCCCTGTGCCACGTTTTCTTTATTCAGTCGTCTGTCGGTAGATACCTAGGCTGGTTCCATTTCCTTCTTACTGTGAACGCTACAGTGAAGAGAGTGTGTGGAGATCACTGTGGTAGACAGGAAGTCCTTGGGTATATCCCCTATACCTGGGTTATGTGATACTTTTTAGAAAACCCCATTCTTATTTCCATAATAGTTATGCTATTTTGTACTCCCACAAGCATTAATTTTTGGTGATGTTAGCCATTCCTACCGGGGTAAAGTGCATCCTTAGCCATTGGTGAATTGCAATTTTACTGGTAGGATTTACACTTTAGAGGACCCTCCCCCCAAAAAAAAATCTGAGGCTCAGAAAGGAGATAGATATGATTACAAGCTAGCTAATTTAGTTTCTGGTTTCAAATTTGGGCCTCTAAAATGAGAGACCAGCAGATTCAGGCCTGTGGGCCAGGGTGGCCTGCTATTTGTTTTTGTAAATGAAGTTACAGCAGTGAAGCTGATAGTTGCTATAGAGAAGGTAGCTTGTAAGGCCTAAGATGCTCACTATATAACCTTGCTGTGAATATGGAAACAGATTCTGGATGATGTTTAAATCACTTTGGTCACTGACCTAGAAAGCAGCGGTGATTCTGTAAATGTTTATTAGTTCGATCTTAATTTACTTGATCAAAACATTTTTCTCTTCAGAGATGAAGATAAGCTAAAAACTTGGAAGCCTAAGTTTTTGACATCAAAGGGGAATAAAGGGGAAAAGGGCAGCAATGGATCCAAAAGGTAAGGACACAGTGAACTCCCAACTCCACCGCTCAGTTTCCACCTCTTACCAGCTGTCTGCTTTTCTGGTTCCTTGTCTGCAGCGAGAACTAGCAACACTTCACAGTAAACTGAGAGGAGAGAGACAAAGGTATAAAACACGGTTCCTCCCTTTCATCTCAACCTCCTTCCTACTCCCCACTGATGAGAAAGAAGAGAGCATGGGAGGTAGCCCTTAGCAAACAAAGATGGCCTTCCAGTCTTCCTGTCTGTGGCCACAGCAGCATTCCTCCAGAAGGACAGAGATTGACTAGAGCACCAATTAGGACTGACTGACATGGGTTAGTTGTGACCACAGTTAGGGTTAGAATGGAATCGGAATCTTTCAGCTTGGGATCTAACCTCCATTCGTGTGATCTGGACTACACTGGCAGCTTCGGCGGGTCAGTGCGCTACATCATCTGTGCTTACTTAGCTACATTCTCCTCTTCCCATTTGCTGTGCATGAGGTAGAATGGGGGACTTTGACAGACTTCTTGGGGGAATCTTTATCAGGAAACCAATGGTTTTCCTAGGGTATCTCAGAAGAAGCCAGACATTTGTCCACAGTGAATGGAAACAGTTCGGAGTGCAAAGGCAGCCCCTCCCTTAAGTTTATTTTTTCCCAGTTTGGAAAGAGGTATTCAGACTGGAAAAGTTGATTTTTTTTCTTTTTCACATTAAATATCGTAACTGTTTACATAGCATTGCAAAAGAAAAATCAGGAAGTGCAATGTCAGGAAGGAAAGTTTCTGACCCCTTTTCCAACAGTTTCATCTGTCATAAATTCCATCTTTTTGGGAAACAATTTTCCAGTATTTTTTTTTCTTAAACTGACTTAATAAACTTATTCTCAATTTGAAAATGCAATTATGAGGCTATCATTGTCTATGAAGGGCAATGGATTAATACTTGGGTTCTTTTATAATGGTTTCTAGAACAGCTTATTCTTCCAATAAGTACTAAGTGTTTTCTGTATTAGTTAACACATCACCTACTCCTCCACGAGACACGTTATTTCTCTTTTCCCACTGCTCCCCTTGCCACAACAGTCTCTCTATACCAAACTGATCTCATTTCATGTTTGCTTGCTATCAAGATTGTTAAAGATATAGCTCAGTGGTAGAATGTTCCTTCAGTATAGATCTTCAGCACTGGGGAACAAACACATATGTTTGTATAAAATGGAAAAATAATTGTATTACCATTTTCAGTAGTTATGAAAATCTGCTCTAGTAGAGGGGCGTGTATATTATGCAAAATTATACATACACAAAATACTGAGTTTATCCTGAGACAGGAATGACTTCAGAGACTCACAAATTTAGAACTTTTGGTATGCTATACTTTACCTTACCCATGTCATTTCTTGCCAGTTTTTCGCCCAGAAATTTCTTCAGAACTAAGAAGCACAACTTAGAAAAGAATAGAATGGAAAAAGAAGAAAAACTTTTCAGAGAAAGATTTCAGGTATGTTATCTTCTGAGAGTGAAAATTAACAAAAAACTAACACGCTTGACAATTAGAAAGTTCTACTCTTAAAGGTTCCATTAGTTTGCTGTGTCTCAGCTATGCAAAGATAAAGATATGATCTTTGACTGATACGTTCCTATATTGGCATGCCTTTGGACCCTACTATTTCACCCGGTAAAGCCTCAGAGATGTGGTTCACAGCTCTAGTCAGATCTCACTCCCCAGCACATTTATGCAATGCAGATGAGAAGAGACCCTTTCGTACTTCAGCTCCCAGTGTACAGCTGGATGTGCTACATTTGAGCGACAGTCTAATGAGTGAACGAGTGAATCAGCATGTGAAACTCACATCCTTCCTTCAGTGCTCCCAAGTTGGCCCGGTCCTTCCTGATCCTATGTGCTGCCAAAGTGAGAACTTTGAACTCAGTAAACATTTCAAACACCATCCCAATGCTAGATGTGGATTAAGAGAGAGAACAAATTCTGTCAGTCAGGGCTTACTAGAAATGTTTCTAGATAGTTTCTTCAAGTCGTGGCCACAGGTAATCTTTGTTTCCTCTCCTCAGATTCTGTCTCTGTTCTTTCTGCTTTGGCAACAAACTGCTCACGATTCTGTTTCTAAAAGAGCTTGCACCTCTACCTCACCTTGCATCTCCTTCCTCCGGGCACCGACTTGGTCGACTCCACATCTGACATCCCCCTGCTCCTTTCTCCATCTGGTGTGTTCACTTATCAAGACCCAGTTGAGGCATCTTCTCATTCCAGAAAGACCTGCTCAAACTTCTGCATAAAGAAATTGCTCTGCTGCTAATCTAAATACCAACTTCCGGTACAGTTCATCATACTAAACTGGGAGCCTCTAGGGGACAGAGACCATCTCATGCTCATATCCATGTGCACAGCTGACAACCACTACCTCACACTTCATGAACATCCCAAACTGTTTGGAAAGTGAACTAAAAATAAGACAGACTATACATAAATACATTAACTGCAGATACAACCTACTTGGCCAAAGTTGATAAGTTGTTATCTGAAATCACCACATGCTAGGATGTTATTTGATTAGATGAAAAACAACAGTATAGCAATCTCTGGTTGAAAAGACCCCTATCATCTACCAAGGCTTTCCCCTTTGGCCTTGACTGCCCTGAATGAGACAGAAATCCAGTCTCCTGTATGTCTATGAGTCTATTCCTAATTATCTGAGGTGGTCTTCCAATTAGCTTTAGAAAAATAATGCCAATTCAATCCAGCTCAAATTAAAAATACTGTGTTGACAGGACTTGAGGGTGCAAAGGTGAGGAACACTCATTTTAAGTTTCTTTTTAAAAGGCAGTGTGTTTACTGGATTCTCTGATAGGAAATAGTACAGAGTCAGCAGTAAGCTGTTCTTGGCCATCACAAAGATATCAGAGGTTGTTGGCAGCTGAGTATTTCAAGTAGAAAACAAAAAAGAGCACTCACATGAGCAAAGGCCTGGAGAGATGGGAGCATGGTGTGTTTACAAAGCACCCTGGAGCTTCCTGGGGTTTCAGTAAGGACACAAACTAAGGGACAAGGAATGACAGTAGGCAAAGGACCCTGAATATCAAGCCAAAAAGATGTGGACCTCATCCCGAAGGCAACAGACTTCAGAACTGTGTAACTAAGAAGGTGACCTACTTAAGATTTGTTTATGAAAGCACTGAGGATTCCTGGAGAGAGGAAGAGGAGTTAGAGGTTTGCGAGGGTAACAGGTGATGCTCGTAGTCGGAAGAGACCTTACACATTATCCTAATCTGCTAAAGGAAACACCAGTGACCAAAGCTACCTATCAGTGCAGGAGAAGGTGAAGTATCCATAGGCCAGCTCATCAGGAAGCAATCCTGTGGATTCAAAACTATTTCCCACCAGGGACTGCTCCTTCATAAATGCCTGTCCTCCAGCATACACACGCATTTCCTCACATACCCGACTACCACCATTATAAAGGACATGTTCTCTGAAAAGGTTTGGATGGGGCGTCATCCTGAAACAGGAAGCTAACTCTACAGCTTTGTTTAAATGTGTCCTCTCCGGAATTTGGAGGTAGCTTTGTTACTGTTTCAGCATACCTGGAGTTAGGGTATGTTCATGACCACCAGGACTTGTTCAATTATGTATCGGTGGATGTGAAAACAGCTTTAAAATGTAATCACATTAGACAAATGTTTTGGTCTGGATTTTACTATTATTTTAAAGAACTTTCACTATAATACCCCACCATTTGTTTTGTTAGTATCTAGCATCCTGAATTTTAAGGTTACTCTATTGTATCTTCCATTAATTCTGGTATAATAACCATGCAAGCATGCCCTTACTATAATAATTTCTTATTTTAGTATGGTAAAGAGATTGTGGTCATTAACAGAGCAGTAGCATGCTCCAGTAATTCACGAAATGGAATATTTGATCTGCCAATAACTCCTGGAGAACAGCTGGAAGTCATCGACACCACTGAACAAAACCTAGTGATATGTCGCAATTCCAAAGGCAAATGTGAGTTCATGTTGAACTGTTTTCTAATATTAAAGAATTTTCTCTAGAAATCTCAGGTTAGTAATGTGAGCTTTGTTTCTACAGATGGATATGTGCTCATTGAACACCTACACTTCAAGTAAGTTGTTTAATTTTATATTCAGTCATGAGTTCCAGGTATACTAGTCTTAAGGGGACTTCTGAGTTTATTTGAAATCCAGCTATGCAGTTAGGCACGGTGGCTCAGGTCTTTAAAACCCAGCACTCGGGAATCAGGCGGATCTCTAAGTCTGAGGACTACACAGAGAAACCCTGTCCCCAGTAAACTGAGCCATGCAGCACTATTGGGAGCCGCATCAGACGAAGCTGCATTACTGGCTTCCTCAATGCAGTCGGCAAACTAATATGCAGAGCCCATTTGTAAACAGTTTTTAAAAATCATCTGAAATCTCCTAACTGTTCTATTGGCCATCTAGTTCATACGCTTGCTTGTTCTCTTTTCTGTCCCAGGCATCAGGGCTGACCCCATTAGGAAGATCTGCATAAGGCAGGACGTGCCCAAGTCCCACAGCACGCTTCCAGTTCCTGTGTCAAAACAAGATGTGCTGTGGAGACTTCTGTCAGAAACTCACAAGAAAACCCTCAACATGTCAGTGTTGGTTTTACTTTGAAAAAGTTTGTCTTTCAATGTCGATTTTACTGCTGGTTCGAGAGAATGCGAAACAGAACGTTAGTGCGCGAGCACTTGTCTAGTGAGCCATAGCCCAAGTTAGACATCCTGCCGTATGGTGCCTAGTGTTAGTGCACATTTACATTTCATATGAGTTCTAAGGAATAAAATAATGCAACCATGTTACTTTAAACAAACAAAAACCCACCTGAGCCATAATTGTTTGTTTGTAAACCAAAGTAAAAGAATGGAAGATAAGTACTACTGAAGGGATCAGTTTGCTGAAAAAAAAATATTCTTTTCTAAATTCAACCAGAAGTATTTTTTAGAAGAATTTGAGCATATTTAACAAAAATGGGAAGATGTATATACATGCTGTATCATGTTAAAACTTCCTACTGCCTAAAATAGGGAAAATTATTAGCTTGTCCAAATGTATTTTATGTACATGACAGTACATAGAAACTGCAGAGCTGTAAATAACATTCTGATTCTACCTGATATGCACTGTATGTTAATAAATTCTACGTGTGCTTTTAACTGTTAAACTGTAAGTTCATTTCCTAATTTTCTAGAGGACCCAAGTTCAGTTCCCAGCACCCACATGCAGTAGCTTACAGTACCTGTTACTCCAAATGAAACAGCCTCCTCTGGCCTCCAGAGCACCTGCACTCATGTGGTTCATGTTCCTGCAAACACGTATGAAGAGTCTTCCCATCTCCTTAAGCAGCAGGCATGACGAAAGAAGTTTTTTCTGACATCCTCATCCGTTCTACTTCAAAGCTAATTTTTAAGTGTCTATGTTCTTCCATCTTCCCCTACATGGTCCAGATGGTGCTCACCAATAAAAGCCACGTTCACTCTAAAACACATGAATCAGAGGTATTTATAGAGGTCAACGCTTAGAGATAAAACAGGTAGTAAACACTATACGCGGAATGAGTGGCTGGCGGGTTGAGGAAGGTGTTACTGGGAAAGTGGCACTAAATGAGTGGGATAATCCTTTTGTGCACTGTGAAGACGTGCTGCTCTTGCTGGTTCAATAAAGAGCTTAAATGGCCAACAGTAGGAAGGAAGAGAGCTCTAGGATAAAGAAGGCGGAGTCACCAGGAGGTTGGGGAGGAGCAAAGTGAACTTGCTGTGCTGAAGAAAGGTATCGAGCCCAACACTCATAAGAAATATAGGTAAATTTAAGGTGGAAGAGCTAGTCAGTTAACAAGCTTAAATTATGAGTATTTATAATTAATAATAAGTCTCTATGTCGTTATTTGGGAGCTGGCTGGTAGGACAGAAAATTCTGTCTACAAGTAAAGCTTGAAATAACAACACAAACCAGGAAAATCTATATTCTTCCTGGGGACTGTGAATAAATTCAGGCAAATGGTATGCAGTAGGCCTGGTGGGAAATGGCAGAAACAGCTTCCGTTAAAGACTGGGGACCCATTCAAGGATTAGGTTAAGAGGAAATGCCAGTGTTTGTGGAGGGGAATTTATGGTTAATAGGGCTATAGATTATGAGAAAAAAAAGACTTCTTTGCAATATTCATCAGGGGGCAGTTCACAAGGCCCCTCGCCTAGATGAGCTACAGGCAATCAATGGCTTCTAAAAGACAGACTCCATCTTCTACAGGAACAGGCTCCCTGACAGGGTATGTGAGCCCAAGGAGTCAGCTCTAAACACATGTACATAGGAAGAACACTAACTGCGCTCAGTACATTTTGTGTGTGTGAGTAAGAAAGAGAGAGAGAGAGAGAGAGAGAGAGAGAGAGAGAGAGAGAGAGAGAGAGAGAGAGAAACAGTAGTTATTATAGAAGAGCTCATGAACTGGGGTAGGGGTAGCAGAAATGATACAATTACACTACTCACATTCAGAATTCTCAAAAAAAAAAAAACCTTAAGAAAATACATGGCTCGTTTGTTGCCTTTGGAAATGAGCCTCCACGGGCAAAGACAAATGTGGCCTTAGCATGTCATCACAAGGAAACAGAACCAGAAACAAGCAGGTAACATCCACCAGTGCCTGACACGTTAGACTCAAAACTGAAGTCAGTCACAAGAGGTCACCAAGGTCACTTCACTTTGATCACAGGAGCAATTAATTCTAAGCATGCACTCAGCAAACAGTGCACCTAGTTTAGTTTCATTAAACAGATCCAGCTGGATAGAAAGGCCTATGCTGACTGCAGCACCCTGCTCTCACCAGCAGTCATCCGGACATAGGAGCAAGCAAACGTCAAATAACAGACATCTGCATAGTGTTTCATCTGCAGAGTCCAGAGTACACATTATTTTCAGCAGCCTAAAAATGGACCACATTTTTTAACACAAAGCAAGTCCTAATAAATTTTAAAAATGTATGAAGGAATTCCTAGGATTCTACATGAACACAGTGACTAAAACTAGAAATGAGAGTGCATAACTCATGAAAATACAACAACTATTGAGCAAAGAGTAGGACATTAAAGAAAAGAGGGAAATATCAGGATGTTTAGACCCAAATGCTAGCACCTGTGCTATTTTCTGAAATCTTTCTACAGTGGGAACAGTATGGTTATGAAACTGAAAATTTACCTGAGCCATCAGTCCCAACACTCACCTCAGAGTCGGCATGAGTGCGCCAAGGTTTGGGCCATATCGTCACTCCAGAAGTCAGTGCACATTCCAAGCCTTTCCCTTGCCAATCACCCTGGAGGTCAACGTGTGCGGCCAAGGCTTTCCCTTCCACTTCCCATCACCTAGAGTCATTGCTCTCACCAAGGCTTCAGCCATGTCCATAGTCCTGCTGTCACCTAAGCAAAGCCAGATCGCTGCAGCCACTTGGCCTGTCATTTCTAGTCTCCATCGGTGGATTTTATGTCGGTGCAGTGTTGGACATGAAGGACACACCTCCGCTGCTGGGAGCCAAACGTGGACTAGAAACCTGGGTTAAAAGTTATTTCTCTTTTGTTTGTTCTGCTTTATTGGTTAGTACATGTTCTCTGCATCTTTGGTTTCGTTAATATTTTAGTAGTTTACTTTTTCATATACCTACTCATAATCTTGTATATTATTAACTCACTGTGTTTTAACCTGTGTCACCAGAACGGGACTCAACAGTTACACACACTGGCTGCTCTTCCAGAAGCCCCGACTTTGATTCTCATCACCCACACGGAAGCTCACAACCATCTGTATCTCCAGTCCCAGGGTACACATGAATAAGTGTATTAGTTCCTTTTCTGTTGCTAGGAAAACAAAACAAAAACATGTCCAAGGTAACTTATAGTCAACCTTCAAATAATCCAACATGACCATTTAAAACAATGTCTCGCTCCTGGTACCAACTTCTGTACCAGTTACTTCTCTGTTGTTGATAAAACAAGATGACCATTCCATCAATGATGAAGAAGCATAGCAGTTAGCAGTAGGCATGGCTGCACAAGGAGAAAGTTGAGTTTGTACCTTGAACTGCAAGCATGAAGTGGAGAATATAAACTTTGAGATGGGCCAAGCTACATCTCAAAGCCTGGAACCA
>NC_022016.1:72356155-72366593 GCF_000317375.1 Microtus ochrogaster
AGGTCTTTAAGACACTGATAGAAAATGCTAGATGTTAGAACTTCCGGTGGAAGAATACCGCACAAGTGCTTGTATTACTATAAGTAATCTATAGCGTCAATGCAATTCCCATCAAAATTCTGATGGCATTCTTCACAGAGCTAGAAAAAAAAACAATACAAGAATTCATATGGATTACAAATAGCCATCTAAGTCTGAAGAGAGAACACAGCGACAGACATTACACTGCTTGGTTTCCAAACACATTACAGAGCTGTTAGGGCACACGGAGCCTGGTAACCGCAGAAAACAGACATAGGCTGGTGGGACAGAATAATGGTCCCAGAAATAAACCCAATCACTGTGACCACCTAATTTTTGACAAAGGCTTTAAAAACACGGAGATGGGAGAAAAAGACCAGCCTATTCAAAAAATGTGAGGGGAAAGCCGGTTGTCTCACTGCAGATGAAGTTAGACCCACATCATTGCACCCTGTACAAAAAGCAATTTAAGTGATCAAAGTTTTAATATAAAACCTAAAATACTGAATGTGCTAGAGGAAAACACTTCGAAATATAGGTTATACGAAAACTTTCAAAACAGAGCTCGATGACCACAAGGAACACACCCTCCTGGATTAACACATGGAACTGTGTGAAATTAAATTTTTTTTTGCATAGTAAAACAAGCTATCATACAGGGTAAACAGTCCACAGAATAGGATTTTTGTCACTTGGGCGCCACATAAGGAGCTAATATCCAGAACTGAAAAAGAACTGTAAAAATTAAAGACTGAAAAATCAAAACCAACTAATGCATAAGCTAACGAACAGTTAGTTCTCAAAAGAAACACAAATAGCCAGTGTTATTTTTATTTCTTAAAGGAAATAGACCTGACAGGATTTTTATGTGTCATTTGTTACTTAAGTGAAAAATGTAAGTACCTTTTAAATATATATATTTTGCTAGGTCCACTTTATGGCTAAGTAAACTAATTCTAAGAAAACTCCTAGATCATCCACTCAATTTATTCCAGGAATAATCACGGAAATTTACCAATAAGGTTTTTTTTTTTTTAAATGTTCAACATCCCTAGCCATCAAGGTAATACAAATGAAAACTACTTGGGCATACCATCTCATATCAGTCAGAATGGCTATGATCAAAACAAAACAAAACAAAACAAATAAACAAATAAAAAGCCCCCACAGGACACCACCAAACACTGCTGAAAATGTGGAAAAGAGGAACCCTTCCTCATTGCTGGTGGGTGTGCAAAGTAGTACAGTCATTATGGAAACCGGTGTGGAAGTCTCTCAAAAAAAATTAAATGCAGGTCCCAGATGTCCCACTCCTGGGCATATACCCAAAGGCCTCTATGTCCTACCCACAGAGATAGGAGTACATCCATGTATATTGCTGCGCAATCCACAATAGCAAGGAAAAGGAACCAGCTTAGCTGCTCATCAATTGATGAATAATGAAATGTGCATACACACAAGGGAATTTTAGTCATCTAGAAATAAAAATGAAATTTACAGAAAAAAAATAGATGGGCTGAAAAGTACTATATTAAGAGGAGTGACCCAAACTAAAAAAAGACAAAACTTCATGTTCTCTATCATACGAAGATCTTAGCTCGTAATGTCTATGAGTGAAGCCTTAAAAAAGCCAAACTAAACAAAAACAAACAAATGAACTGACAAACAAAAACAGGGAAGGAACTAAGAGAGGGTAAAATGAAATGCTGAATGTAGACAAAGGAAAGCTGACAGGAGCTGGGTCGGGAGGACAGGGTAGGGAGATGAAAGGAGCAGGAGGAGAATCAACTAAAATTTTGCTTGAAAATGTTGCGATGATAACTAAGATTTGTATGGCAACTAAAAAGAAAAATCATTACAACAGATACCAAAGAAATTCAGATTATTAGAACATACTTTGACAGCAACCTGGAAAATCTAAAGGAGTGATACACTCCTATACAACCATAGCCTACCACCATGAAACCAAGAAGAAGAAAAACAACTTAAACAGATACGTGACAGACAAGCAATGAGGCCAAAGTGATAAAATCTCTCGAATCCACACAACACAGGCTCCAAAGGATTCCTTACTGAATTCTCCTAGGTTTTAAAATAATACCTGTGCTCTTCAAACCATACCAGAAAGGCGAAAGAGAAGAATGCTACCAAATTCATTTTATGAAGCCAATACTACTCTGATACAAAACCAGACACTGGCAAACCAAATTCAATACATATAAAAAAGACAAGTCACTATGATGAAATTTATTTAATTCCACAGTTCATTAAGTATGCAAATCAGTAAGTGTAATACATCATTACATAAATTAGAGTCAAGGACAGAAACCATATAAACATATTAATCAATGCAGAATTTGACAAAGCTCAACATTCCCTACATACAACACCCTGAAAGAACTAAGAATAGGTGAAGCATATACCAGCAATAAAGGGCATATACATCAAACCTATAGCCAATATTATACTAGATGAGAAAAACAGCATTTCCTCTAAAACCAGGACCACGACAAGGGGACCACTTTCATGACTCTTGTTCAATATAGTCCTCAAAATCTTAGCTAGAGCAATAAGGCAAGAGAAAGAAATTAAAGTCCTACAAATGGGAAAGGAAGAGTTAAAGTGCCCCAGTTTGTAGATAACATGACCTTGTGCTTAAAAGACTTTCAACAGTGAGGGGGCTCAGAGGGTAAGGACACTTGTTGCCAAGGCTGTCATGGATCTCCAGAAGCTACAGGGTGGGAGGCGAGAACCCACACTAGCAAGTTGTCTTCTGACTCATGAACACTATGGCAAGTATGCAACTCCCACACATATTAAAGAAAGAAGAAGTGTAAAATATGAAAAAGACTTAAACAGTCCATCAAAACCTCTTAGAACTGAAAATCACCCTCATCAAAATATTAGAATATAAAATCAACATGTAAAGGACCAGTAAACTTCCTCTATAACAATAACAAGCATGCTCAGAAAAAAAATCAAATCAAGGAAATAATCTTAATCAAGGAAATGCAAAAAAAAAAAAGCAAAATATGGGCTAGAGAGATGGCTCAGCCGTTAAGAACACTGGGTACTCTCCAGGTTCAATTCCCAACACCCATATGGCAGCTCATAATTATCTATAACTCCAGTTCCAGTGGCACCAACACCCTCACACAGCCATACATGCAGGCAAAACACCAATGCTCATAAAGTCTTTTATAAAAAGCAAAACATATTGGCAAAAACCTAACAAAGGAAATAAAAGAATTATTCAATGAAAATTTAAACACCTAAGGAAAAAACTGAAAATGACACTAGAAGATGGAAATACTTCCATGCTCATGAATTGCCAGAATTCACACTGTTACCACCTATCTGATTTTAATAAGGATGCCAGATACAGTGATTGGTAGAAATGCCACTCCTTCAACAAATGGCACTACGGAAAAAGCTGGATAGCAACAAGGAAAAGAATGGTAATTAATCCATTTGTCTCTAAAAGAGAGAGAGAGATTGAAACTATAGGCACAGGGGACCGGAGAGACAGCTCAGAGGTTAAGAGCACAGGCTGTTCTTCCTGAGTTCAATTCCCAGCAGCCACATGGTGGCTCACAACCATCTGTAATGAGATCTGCTGCCCTCTTCTGGCGTGTAGGCACACAGGCAAGTAGAACATTATATACATGATAAATAAAATCTTTATAAAAATATATAACACCCTTGGGACTAGAGATTGTTCAGTGGTTAAGAGCACTAGCTGCTCTTTCAGAGAACCCAGGTTCACTTCCCAGCCCCCACATGGCAGCTCACAAATGTTTTAACTCTAGAGTCTTACTCAGACTTCCGGTGGGTCACAGCCCTCAACAAGTGCCCCGTTTGTCTGCACCACCCCACACTGTACATCACACAGCCTGGGGCTCCTCAAAGCACCCTCTTTCCTGCATGTCCCATGGGACACGCTGTCCTCTGTGGCTGGGATGTCTTTCTCACTCACGCCCTCCATTGCTTGAGCTGTGTTGTACTCCCTATGGCATAGTGGCCATCACTTTCATCAGAACAGCCACGGCTGCTCACCTCAAGATTGGGCTTGTAGATTGTTGATATTCTTTCCCAGAAGGAGGGGGTGGGAAAAGGAGGAACTGGGCCCTCACTCGTAATTCAGCGACTTTCTCCCACACCCCCATAACTATTGTGTGTAATTCTGCCCTAATTACATGTGGTCAAAGCAGATGTTATACTTACGTGAAAAAAATCTACAAAATCATTCACAATGAATAAATGTCAGCAAAGTATTTGTATTTTAAAAGTAAAAAGAGGGTCTGAGGTCATCACTTAGGTGGTAGACTGCTTGTCCTGCATGCATGGGACTCGGGCTTAATATCTACCATGGCATAAACTGGGAATAATGGTACATGCCTCTAATCCCAACACTTGGGAAGTAAACACAGGAGGATCAGATGTTTAAGGTAAAAGTGGGTTACATGAGACCTTGTGTCCAAAAACTCAAGAGGGAAGGAGAAAGAAGAGAAACGGGAAAGGAGAGGAGGTCAAGGAGGAAGCAATGCTCCCAGTAGTACCTGTAATAATCACTAACGGTACATTTATAGCAGCGGTGTAGCAGTGCTAGAAGACGTGTGTTCAGTCACCTGAGGAAACCCAAGTATACACATGGCTCTTCCAAGGAGTAAAACAACAAATCTGTACCCCTTACAACTGGGGCAATTTGTTATCAAGCAGAACACTTAGATATGGCTCAGGTTGAAAATACAGTGTACAGTGACAAAGACAAAAATGTACAGCAATGGCCTCAAATCTCCAGTGAGTCAGAAGCAAGTTCTTTCTGAGAAAGCTTTCTCAGGAATGATTAGCTGAAACACAGAATATTAGCTTAGAGACTGGACAGAAACAAAACGAGCTTTCAAATTAACCAGATTTTAATTTGATTTTGTGGAAAATGTGGACACGCAATCAGGCCACTTTCTCTTGTGTGTATTGCCAATGAGTTCCATACAGTGCGGACATTAGACAGAACCTGCGAATATGAAATGCTTTCAAATTCACTAATCTTTTCAACATGGTTACTGAAGAAAAATCTTTCCCACCGATCATTTAACTCACAAAAATGCATTAATAAATAAAACTGAAATTAGAATCTATAGTTATTTAAGCAACATCACTGTGAGTCTGTTGTCTTCTGTTCTGAAACCAACTGTAAAAAGTAGTCCCATTTCAATGATTTAACAGTGTTTTCAAATAGAGACATACTCTAGCCCTGCACTAAGGATTAACACACCATGGGACTATTTCACAGGTTCCTGAAAAACAATCAAGTAATTGCTATCCAGTAATATGTTATAACCATACACATCATCTAGTGTCTGTCAACGTTCAATTTTATTGTTTACATTCAAAAAACACTGTATAGTAGTGAAACGTGATAAAAACACAACCATTGCCCCCAAAATAATATCAAAATACTATCCTTCAAGGTCATAGTTCATAACAACTTCACGATCAACACTCAAAACAGTACAACCATGGTATTTGTGAACAGTCTTGACACAAAGCTGTATTTTGGTATATTAAGGCAGCTTCAGTCAACATTTTGAATAACAATATTTACTAAAACAAAAGACAGTTTTGATATTTAGATATTTGAGGTTTCCAGGAAATTTTAAGCATCTTACAATAAGAACACTATAATTTATGGAACTGTGTCTTAAACATTCTTAGCACTATGTTCTTATTACATACGACACCTAAAAACGAGATACTCATCCTGTCGGTATCAAGGTTGTCTAGTAAAAAAGCCAAGACTGAGGCTGAATGTGTGACTATAAACCCCACTTCCAGGTTTTCAAACAGCTTCTCACACACATCTGTGAGGTAGGTTATTATCCACATTTTGTATAAGAGAGAACTACACAGGGTCACATAGCTGTGCTGCGATAGGAGCAAACAGGGAATTCGATTTCAATTAGACTCAGTCTTCAACTCTGCGTTTCTTTCTTTTATATACTTTAAAACATAAAGATTGCTAGTAATTGCATTCATTTTTAAAAGCACAAGAAAGTAGCCAAATGTTTGCCCAGGTGGCTTTTAAAAGTGATATAAATGAAACAGAAACTCTATTCAGTGAAGAACTTCTAGTGGTGATGGCGTGAGGTTTGGTCAAGTGGAACTGAAGAAGCAGAAGCAAACCACGTGACCCTTTGTGGGGCAGCTCACAGGGAAACAGAAAACTCAAAAGAAAATGGAGTTTGATTGTGTGTTTGCTTTAATATGCTTTTTCTCTGCAGTTATTTGAGAAGGCACCAGGAACTGTTTCTTTCTTTGTGTAGACTGTGGATCTATGTTTCTTCCATTTTTGGAAAATGTTCTCCATCTAGAAAAATGGGCTTCATTTGGTAACAAATATTATTTACAAGAGACTTTTAGCTGTGAAAATGCACATTCAGATTAATAAGAGAAAAATAAAAATGCAATTCTTCTTTCCTAGGAGGCTTCTGTTTTCCTTAAAACTTTAACATAAAGTAGCAAGTCTTGAATTTAAAAAAAAAAAAGAATAACTGTATAAACCTTATTTTTTTAAAAAAAAAAAAGTCTATTTTCAAATCTTTATTCTAGGACATTCTTCTAATCCTTAACTATTTTTTTAAAACTGGAAAGAATATTATACCCTATAATTTCCTTAATTGCACTTTAAATATAATTGAATTAACCCACCCTGCTTGTCCAAATAACCGTGAATTACCTCTATAAAATCTGAACTGCTAATAGACACAAACTCTAGTTACCAAAAGTCACATGCAGTTGCAAACGGCATTGCTGTACAAGGCTGGCAGTAAACATTAATGTTGGCTCACAAAATACAGGCCTGCAGTCTGAGAACTTCTGGATGGGATCTGATTCTTATCAGGTTATGGCTGAAGAAGTTTAATCAAAACTTAATCCAGTCTAGACTGTGGGTCCTGTTCCTCATGCTATAACCAGTGCTATCAACTGCATCACAAATATTCAAGGAAAGGCTGGTATAAGAAGTCACTTTCTTGTTGAAATAGTATGTATGTTTATGTACATATACCTATATGAATGATTTAAAGCTCACTAACTTAAGTTGTGTTTCCAAGTTTTAAAAGGCTTGAGAGAATCTCTGTCGAGCCAGTAGTGACCAGGTCGTTCATAGAGAGTGCTCTATGAAAATAGGGTCACATCATTTCTGCACAAAATAAAAAGTCACCAATATGAAATTTAGATAAGCCTATTTTCACTAACAGTCACAACTTAGGGACTGGGCCTAGTTTTCCTTTACAGATTGTACTTTAAGAATCACATAAATAAGGGCAGGAATTTAGGTCAGTGGTCAAGCACTTGCTTCACGCATGTGAAGCCCTGGGTTCAATTCCCAGTAAAAAAGCGCCCTACACCCCAAAATCACATAAATAAAATTGAAGAAAAAATTATGTTCTATAAATTTTTCTAGATTTCAAGCACCCTCAATAACTTATAAATACTTATAAAAATCATATAATATAATCATAAATATTTCACATAGTTACATCGAGCTAGTATAATCAACTAGCTTTTATAATTAACTAGATAAATTCAGTTACAACTACTGTATGTCACTCCAGGACTCACAAGCAATACACCAGTGTTTAGTTTAGTACTTGCCTATCAGAAGTCTCACAAACTCGAACTGTTCAGCCCAGAAGAAAGGTCAAGTGACTGGTACCACTGAATCCACGTCTGGCACTCCTGACTTACGGAGAGACTGCTGTCCCTGCTCACTGGACTGATCACTGAAAGGGGACATGAACAGAACTGCAAATTGTTAGCACTGCCACCACAAGATTAGCAGCCATTTTCTGATTAATGCTAAATTCACGTGCGGCTCTTGATTTGCTGACTTTTTCTGCCGTCTGCACTCCGGCAGTCCACGAAGCTGTGTTTAGAATACACCTTTGAAATGCATGGAACTAGGACAAAACCTTCATACCAATATAAAAATACAGATGCATAAGAAGAGGACACTAACACGAACTCTGAAGTAAACAAAGGGGGCACCAGCTATTCTCTCTATCCCTTGCATTTTAGGATCTCACAATTGAGGCCGAGTCCAAGACGGAACTTCCTCAGAGATGCACAGAGCTTTCACCCAAACTTTTCAACGGAGTTGCTGAGAAGTGCTGAAGTCCTGATTCCTACTTTTTTATTTTATTTTATTTTTGGTTTTTCGAGACAGGGTTTCTCTGTGGCTTTGGAGCCTGTCCTGGAACTAGCTCTGTGGACCAGGCTAACTGAAGGAAAGGTAACAGGTAGAGAGATATGCCAGACTGAAGAGTTTCAGCTCTTTAAACCCAACACAAATCACACAGGGCTATGAGCAGATTCCACATTTAGATAGGAGACTTAATACTAGTTTAACTTACTAACCAGTGAGCAGATAGAGCCACAGGGTCTGTGGTAGGTATGTTTTAGGATATTAAATTGTATAAATCAGTGCGGGGCCCACATTAACTGAGCATGCTTACATGTTAGTAGATACTACAGATAAAGCAGTATAAAAATCTGATTTGGTTGTTTATGATTATTTTCCAATTATATTTCCTTTTATCTCAAGTATTAAATTTGTATTCCCTGAGTACAAACTAGCTAAGAAAAAAGGACACCCAGAACTATATAAGTATCTTTGAAGACTTACTTGCATGATAGAGAGACTTCACTGTGCTAAATAAGCCACTTCCCTGGCACACGAGGACATATATTTCCACTTAGCTTGGGCCCCTGGCTTCTCTCTGCACATGACCAGAGAGAAGCAAGGGGCTCTAAAATGGTTTCTTCATCCAAACAAAACTCTAATTTGTGAATGGTATGCTTTTCTCTCTCCCTGTAGACTTAATTTGAGACAGCTTCGATTTTAGTTTCCCAAATCAAAGTACTTAGAAAATGTTCCGTGGCCATGGAAGAATGAATTCAAACTGGCTCTCCATGGAGCCATACCAGCAAGTTACCGGTCTCTTATTCTTCTGGTTTTTCATAAGTAACCTTGTCTAAGACTTTCCAGTCATCCACTGAGTGAAGAAAAGAACAGAAGTTCTACTTTAAAACATCAGTCTTATTAAGAAACCCAAGCCGTGACACAAGCTGCGGGCTCTGGATAAGCATGCCCGCATGGTAAAGGGTGTGTCTCTACCTAAATCAGGCTGTCCACAGCAAGTGAAAGGGAAGAAGTGCTGTCTGAAGTGTCACGACCACGCCTGCTGTGGCACTCGGGGACAGCTGCTTTCCATACTTCCTTATGGGATGTTCAGGCTTCTTTATTGTTTACATTGTGAAGCAGGGTCTTGATATCTATCTAGTCTAGTTTGGCCTCAAAGTATCTTCCTGCCTCATGCTCCCCAGTGGGATTACTGGTAAGCAACATCCTCAGCTGATGTTTTAAAACAGTAAACTAGTTTGGGCAAAGTAAGGCCACACACAATTATGTGGCCTGCTTTTTCTGAACGAACTCATCAAAGATTTTAGTGCTGCTTCTGTAAGATGCAGCACAGAACACAATGTTTTTCAAAATGAGTCCATGATATTTCTTTGTTTTAGGAAATACTATTTTAGAACAAGATGGAGTCCGTTTCCGGGACATAAATAAGGCCCACACCTATAACCTAACAGTAATTATCCCTAGGTTAGCCTGATGTTAACTCAGTACTTGCCATGTCCAGTGTTGACTAAAGTGTGGGAACTTTAAATTTGCAAAGCAGTCTTTCCTTCTCTATTCCCAGGAGCAAAGAAAAAAAAACTGCTATGAGCCGGGTGGTGGTGGTGCACACCTTTAATCCCAGCACTCGGGAGGCAGACGCAGGCAGATCTCTGTGAATTCGAAGCCAGCCTGGTCTACAAGAGCTAGTTCCAGGACACAGCTAGGACTATTACACAGAGAAACTCAGCCTCAAAACAAAACAAACAAACAAAAAACCTATGCTATGACAAAGTTCTAGCTTCTTTTTTGCTAGATGGGTCACCAAATTCTCTCTGCAAACCAATTTATCCTATCACCTAGACTCATAAAATAATTGTTTTGAAATGTTAAAAGAAAAGAAATAAAATGACCTTCAGTTCTCCTGAAATTCAATAGGCAACTGTCAATCTGGGTATTAATAAACACTGGAACAAATAAGATAATAGTAAATAATTTTTAGTTCTCCACTAGCATCATAATTATTCAAACAAAGTAGTTTTGCTATGAGCGAGCTCCTAGCATCAAATTCACTAGACTAAGAGAGCATTCTGGCAACCTTGCTGCCTTCAAAACTGTTGAGGATATTGTAATTAGAGGTAAGGAATCCAATAATTTCCTTATTTCAAAGCCTCCCATTCATAATTAGAAAATATTATGAGCAGGTATTTCCCTCCAATACACACACACACACACACA
>NC_022016.1:72366693-72374173 GCF_000317375.1 Microtus ochrogaster
AGGGGTATGCATACATTTGGAGAAGTCAAAATTATGCCACATCCATAAAACACATTAGACAAAACAGGACTAAATATTGCTATTAAAATAACTACTAAAATTACCATCTATTGCCACAAGATGGCAATCTTTCAAAGATTAAAAACACAAGTTACCTTAATTGTACACCCACCCTCTTTCTCAAATTGGAGAAAGGGTCCTTTAGATTTTGATACTGAAAACTGGAGTGATAAGTATTGACCATCATTTTCTAAAAGAACTACAAAATTATCTGATGTGATATGATGCAAACTCATGATTTCAAAGCTATTTAAAGACAGATAAACCTGTCTTCCGTGAACACATGAGAAACTTAGTCTCACAGTCTCATTGCTCTTCTTGGTAGACTGAAAATAAACCATTTTTGGTAAAGAGAAACCTGTCAAGGCAATGCTTCTTTCATTTTCAAGAGCTTAATAGTTCCTAGGATAAATCAGGTCAATGATTTGTTAATCACAACATAAATACAACAAATGAATAAATATATTATTAAATTGTACATAATTTAAAAATACTTTTACTAAAACAAAATATAATCAATTAATTTTATCCTGCTTTATAGTATTTTTTATCTTAAATTAAAAAAACTTGCACAAAAAAGTTTGGTTCTTTTTGATTAAAAGCACTGATGTGTCAATACATACATGTATATATGTAAACAACACATATACTTATTCCAGGAGAAAATACTTTAAATGTTTAAGGCTTCCCTGTCCAATCAGGTTCAACAGTGAAGGTCACAGCAGATAAGCTTTGGAAGTACACTAAGGTCCTAAGGACAAAACAGGGTTTTGAACTAAAGACTAAAGAAAGGAAACAAAAGATTGAAAACCAATGAACAAAGACAATGGTTACTGAGGAAGGAGGTGGCATCAATAACAACTTAAACCTCAAGTGAATTAGTGAAGACGTCAGAAGGTCATAACCTCCTGGCCCTCCCACCCCATGTGAGCCCTACCCCAGGCCCATAAACACAAAATAGAAGATCAGAATAGAATTTCCTTTAAGGGGTTGTTGGTATTTTGCCTTGTTTCATTTAACTGTGTACTATTTTTGTACGGTTTTGTCTTGCTTGGTGGTGGTGGGATTTAACTAGGGCCTTGTACAAATGTTGAAAAGTCTAGATACTGGGCACCTGTTCACAGAAACACAGTCTTTCTGGCTAATACTAGGCAGTATTTTCAGAAACCATTAAAAAGAATTTGGTTTCTAATATTTAGGGGGACAGGCTTTTCAGATTTCTATATTTAAATATTTGATCAGCACATTCTATTTCTTGATCTTCTTGTACAAGAAAACTGGGTGCCTAGATAGTCTAACATCTTTTGAAATTTAGAAAGCAAACTGGATTTTTGTGCACTACACATGAGGGAAGAAGGTACCACACACACCATTCCTAAATTAGCTGATTCATCAGTGAAGGGTGCTCATCATGTGTAGTGAACTCACAAGTATGAATTAGCAAACATCAGTACTCATCCATTAAAGGTACTACCTATATTCAAATTTATCATAGGCACAGTAGAATAATAGAGTTCTAAAAAGTAAACAAAGTGCCAGACTTCTGTGTTTCTGGTAATTTCAATACATGGCATGTCACCTGGGGATATTCACATCAATTCATATTGCAGAGTATGTAATACCCAAAAGTGAGATACTAATTTAAAGAGTATATGTGATTTTCACAGTGCAGTAACAGAAAGACAGAAACCAGTGGTAGATTATCAACGAGCTAAAGTAGTGATCAGACTGGCACACATTTCAAAAAAATCCATGGTGTGACTGCCCAGGCGGGGAGAAGCTGAAGACAAAGTGCTTCCAGTCAAAGAGCCAGAGAGGGAACCCGAGAGTGAGTGGTTCTCAGCTGTGGTGGAATCAAAGCTTGACCGTGGTCTGTGCAGGCCAGCAGCAGAACAGGACCGCTGAGGTGTTGAGGAACCAGACCTCTGCTCTACCACCTCATCTGAAAGATCAAAGAACAGTGAATGGAGCAAGTGCACTCGTCCAAGTCGTCCCTGAAGCTGCTGCACTGAGAATGGGAAGTAAAGGAACCTGAGCACGGGGGCTTAGTAAGGACTGTGATGTTCGGTGTTTGGAGTGGAAGAGACGCTATCTCGCCCTTCCACAGCCATCACACGTTACCAACCAATCACTCACAACATTTCCACAGCTGATGCATCCCTAATCCTTCTCAACACAGGATGCAGCACTTCCACCGAAATAAAAGTGAGCATGCTGGCATCTGAAGACAGCTTCCATCTTAGGCCATTTTCCATATTTAATTTCACCTACATTTTTGTTAGATCTACTTTAAGAAGTAGAGACCCCACACACCATGTCTTTGAGATGATTATGACAGCAGGTCAAACGGTGCCAAGTTTTTCTTCTCAGAACTCATCCCTGCAAACTCCTTACCATCAATGCTTTTAAAGTCTAAAAGATAGCTCCGATTGTCAACCAGGTAAAGCTGCAAGCTCATTTTCACATAAGTGCCAGTCACTGGATTTTTTCTTCTTACTCGAAGATGGTAGGCATTCACTACCTAAAACCAGAAATAAATAAAAACTTAAAACTATACAATGTCTCCCATCTTAGCAAAAAATAACAAAACCAAACATGGGTGAGAGAGAAGGATTTATGCTTGATTCTTCTATGTCACAAGTAATTCGGAATATTTAATCCCACTATCAATACCATTTGTAAAAATTCAGATCCTATAGAGTCTAGCCTTTAACCCAGATATGGATCTGCTCTAGAGTATTAATAATAATCTTAGTAACCTTTGCTTCAGTAGTTTTGATAAATAGGGAGCAGAAGGAATAACAGAGCTAAATATTAGTGGCTTGCTGTGGGATAATGCTCTTGTACACTGTAAAATTTGTTACTCATATTGGTTTAATAAAAAGCTGATTAGCCAGTAGCCAGGCAGGAAGTATAGGTGGGGCAACCAGACTAGGAGAATTCTGGGAAGAGGAAAGGCAGAGATGCAGTCACCAGCCAGACGCAGAGGAACCAAGATGAGAATGCCTCTCTGAGAAAAGCTACCAAGCCAACTGGCTAAACATAGACAAGAATTATGGGTTAATTTAAGTTATAAGAGCTAGCTAATAATAATCCTGAGTTAATAGGCCAAATAATTCATAATTAATATAACCCTCTGTGTGTTTCTTTGGGACTGAATGGCTGTGGGACTAAGGCAAGACAGAAACTTCTGCCTACAGTGGCTTAAATCAGGTAGAGTCATAAAACACCAACAGCATGATATCCCAAAAATAATGTAAAACTGCAGATCAAATGAAAAGATTCTGGGCTGGTGTGGGAAGTCCTTCTGTATATGTGTTGCTTTTATTGGTTAGTGAATAAAGAAGCTGGCTTGGTCTGTGATAGGGCAGAATAGAGCTAGGTGGGGGTGGGGGTGGGATTGGGGGGACAACTAAAGTGAATGCTGGGAGAAAGAAGGTGGAGTCAGGGAGAAGCCATGTAGCCCTGCTGGAGACAGACACAGGATGGAACTTCACCCAGTAAGCCACAGCCATGTGGCAATACACAGAATAATGGAGATAGGTTAGTTTAGGATATAAGAGTTAACCAGAAATATGCTTAAGCTATTGGCCAAACAGTATTACAAATAATATAGTTTCTGTGTGATTATGTAGGGTCAGGGCAGCTGGGAACAAACTAACGGCTTCCATCAACACTTGGTTATCAGAATGGGTTAGATTAGTTTCTAGATTCTTTCCCTGGATATGTTAAAATGTTGGCATCTTTTTTATTTACATGCTTATAAAGTGAGACAGAATCCAACACAGGGTCTTGAGTCCATAAAAATTCTCCTGCCTCAGGTTCTTGGAGTGCTAGTGTTTGTTACAGGCATGAGACACTATGCCCAGCAAAATCTTATTTAACTAAATAAACTTGCTTCAGAAAAAGGAGATTGAATTTATTTAAGAAATGTTATCTTATTTAATCATGTAAAATAATGAAATGAAAGCAAATTAAAATTGATTTATTAAAATGTATTGAATGTTTATGTGATAAATTTGGAATGTTTTTCCCTTTAATGGCTCACACACCAAAACCTTAAGTCATAGATAGGGAAAGGGACAAGTAGGGAAGAGCTGGGGACAGGCATATAAGAATAGAGAGTTGGGAGAATAGCAAGAATTCTTTCCTTACATATATGAAATTGTTAAAGAACTATCTTAATTTTAAAACATTAAAATAGGCCAGTTAAAGTGGCACATGACTTTAATCCCACCACTTGGAAGCAGAGGCAGGTGGATCTCTATGAGCTCCAGGACAGCCTGGTCTACAGAGTGAGTTCCAGGATAGCCACAGTTACACAGTGAGACCCTGTACTGTCTTGTAAAAACAAAATAAGTAAAATAAAAAATTAAGTGTTAATCACCTTCAAGAAAAGAATAACAGTTGAAGGGATATCTTAAATTTTAAAAATGACCCCATATATATTCAAAGAGTTGAGCTGCAACAAAATGTTAACTTGAAAAAGTAAAATGTATGCTGATAGTAAGAAAATACACCATAATCAAGTGTGACAGTTAAAACTCAACAGCATTGGAACCACTAAAGACTACGGACCTTTGAAGTCGTGCTGAATGCATTTCATACCATGAGATGGCCATGGTTGTGGGGAGAAGAGATGGAGGCTACAGATCGGAAATGGTATGGTCAGGTATCAAGCTGACAGAGGAGGGCTTGTGATGGTTAATACTGTCAGCATGACAAGGTCTACAATCAACTAGAAGACAAACCTCTGGGCATGTCTGTGAGAAATTTTTTAGATGGGGTAATCTGAAGTGGGAAAGTCTACTCTAAATGTAGGCAGCACTGTTTTATATGCTGGAGTCTGGATTGAGCACCAGCCTTCATGGCTTTCTGCTCGTGGCAGACATCTGTCTCACACCTGCCTCCATGGCTTCCTTCTGGGATGGACTATATCCTCAGGCTGGGAGTTTAAATAAACCCATCCTTCCTTAAGTTCCTTTGTCAGGGATTTTGTCCCAGCAGTGAGGAAAGAACTAGCAAACCAAGGATGAAAAACATCAGATAAGAGAATTTCTCAACTTGGAGAAATTGCTTGTTGACAGAATGAACAGACCTGAGAACATAATATATATTGAATACTATCTGCCATAGCCATCGACCATGTGTGCCAAAAAAGCATGAAAAGAAAACAAACACCCTGAAAAAGGTGAGAAGAAATTGCCTTTCAAGATTTCAGATTTCAGAAATGTTGCTATGATACAGGTGGGCTGTTTTCTCAGATAATTTTGATTACTTGGACAAGAATGCTATTCTGTAACTCAAAATATGTTCCCAGCATCAACAGTCCTTTAGCCTTTCTTTATTATGTTTTGATAGTGTGTTATCTAGTTTAAAAGAATGAACTGTTTCTATCAAAAACATGAAGTCCACTACAATTATTTCTAAATAAAAAACAACTTTATGTGGACCTCAATACTCAACTGCTTAAAAAACTTATATATAAAAAAAAAATCTCTTCACACAGCCTTAGTACATTGTAATTTCCTACCTTCCATTCAAAATCCAGCTGCTTCATAGCTCGGTACACTTCAGCCATAATATCATATGGTTTGCTCTGGCTTCGGATTCCAAGATGCCACTTGGCTTTTTTCACAGCTAAGGATTTGGGCTTAGTTGTGTTCAGTGCATCCAAAGGACACCGTGCTTTGGGGCTGTCTGCTATAAGAGGTGGCATCCTCTCAGGATGTGGTTTCAGGCCTGGGGGAATATGCATGGCACTGTCATCCATAAAAGAACCAGTTGGAGGACTAGAGGCGAGGTAGAACTCACTGGCTTGGTTCATTATTCTCCGATTGTCAATGATAAGATGATAAGCCACCGCAAGCTGGTCTTGAGGGTCACCACTATATAAACTGTTCATTACTTCTGATTCTGTACACTCAAATTTTTCACATACTTCTTTCACAGCCTCATCATCAATGACGTTAGCATCATAGGAGGGGTCTTCAGGAAATAGATAACTGGGCAAATCCTGTTTAAACCATTCATGTTCTCTAGGAAAAACACCATATACACTATTGTAAGAACATGCTTTAGTAAGTCCCGAATAATTTAGACATGGGGCAATATAACACAAAGACTCCAAAACCCTGGTCTCCAGTGCCAGTTCTGCTACTATTGGCTATGTGACCCTGGGGCCAGCTAATTCATCTCTAGCCTTAAATAAATACAGATATTCAGACTTGGAATATTTCCTTAAAAATGAACAAAGTGGGTCTGTCACCTCAAGGAAAACAACCAGCAACATTTATGGTCAGTGATAAAATCTGAGTTCCCAATCAAAATTCCAGATGCTGTGTAGTACTTTATGCCTGCCTCCTGGGGTTTGATGGTTTCTCAAGACCTAAAGATGTTCTGATGAAGTTAGTATGGATAATAATGAATATGATTTTTGACAGTGTAAAATGAAATGTAAGAAATCTGTATAGTTCAGTAATGCAAGATCTTTCAATGATATGACAGAAGTATGCAGACATATAAGAATCTCTTAAAGTGTAAAACATTATATCCCTATAGTGTGATAAAGTACAGAAGTTAATTGATTTTTTTTTCTCATTTGATATTGCAAACTATAAGCTGGCAGGTTAGGCTTTGTTTTAGTATCAAAGAATATTACTATTATCTGATAGCTATTAAGTACTCTTTTATTTTTCAGCCACTTACCTGAGTTCAGATTTTCCTCAAGAACTTTAACTAATATAAAATATTGCAAGATTAGCCTGGTGGTGGTGGAGAACATCTTTAGTCCCAGCACTTGGGAGGCAGAGACAGGTGAATCTCTGTGAGTTTGAGGCCAGCCTGGTCTATAAAGTGAGTTCCAAGACAGCCAGGGCTGTTACACAGAGAAACCCTGTCTTGAAAAACCCAAAATAAACAAAACTGCAAGATTAAATGAAGAATTTAATTGAGAATTAGATTGATAATTTGATTAAACTAGACACTGAGAACATTTATAAAAGTGCATAGAGAGATTACTATTAGGCTTGGTGGTATACACTTATTATCCTAGCTCTTCAGAGGACGATCAGAACAAGTTCAAGGCTTGCTTCAGCTACAAAAGAAATTAGTGAGACCTTATGTCAAAATATAAAAGGAGATGGGGGAAGGGAGCAGAGATGTAGCTCAGTGGTAGAGTGCTTGGCCTAGGAATTGGAAGACTCTAGACCAAATCCTTGAGGTTTTTTTGTTTGTTTAAGACATTTAAATGAACAGATTTTTAAATAAACTCAGTTCTAATTTTAATTATTATATGCTAACTACTGGTATATTGTAGTAATACGAGCAGTGGGCTGCTTCCCGCCACCCGGCTGCCCGCACGGCTAGCTTATGCCCCAAAATAATTACACAGACACTGTATTCTTTTAAACACTGCTTG
>NC_022016.1:72378024-72384715 GCF_000317375.1 Microtus ochrogaster
GTCTGCCCCTGAGAGGAGAGCTGTCGAGTCTCTGAGCTCACTTCCTCTTCCTCCCAGAGTTCTGTTCTGTTTACTCCTCCCATCTACGTTCTAACCTATCAGGGCAAGCAGCTTCTTTATTTAATCAACCAATGACCTTCCTCCATCAGTATATCATTCACTAAAAAATTATTTGAGGTCCTCAATATCAAAAAGATAAAGAGATACTAAAACTTAAACTTTTCCATTTATAGGTAGTCTAGGCAGACCTTGAACTTGCTACATATCAAAAGATGACCCTGAACTTCTAATCCTTTGCCTCACCTCCCCAAGGCTGGGATTATAGATGTGCAGCCCATACCCAGTTTATGCAGTGCTGGGGATCAAACTCGGGACTCTGTGAATAAGTATAAGCAGTATGAGAACTAAGTTACACCCACTGTCCTTGACAAACAGGACAGTGCACCATTAAATATAAGCCACACATGGCATATTTTAGTATGAAAATGCAGTCCTTAATTTAAAGTAACTTAGATAGAAACAACCAGGTATATAAATGAATCATGACATAACCTAAGTTTCAGTTTTATTGTTGGAAAATGAGAATTATAACAGCTACCTATAAACAGTCAGTGCAACAAAACAGGTTAAATGTATAGTATAATGCTTGGTGTTAATCAACTGTCAAAAGTTTTAATTTTTATGCCTGTTGAAATATACTTTATCAAATTAAAATACTCACATTGAAATATCAAACATAAAATAGTGAGAACTATAACTCTAAGTTATTATTTTAAGTATAGAAATGTTGCCATTATTTTGTTCTTTTGGTTGTGAGCCTTAGCCTGTAATGATTAAGCCATCCTGCCAGTCCAGAATATCACGATTGTACAGCACTTTTGGTTGTGAGCCTTAGCCTGTAATGATTAAGCCATCCTGCCAGTCCAGAATATCACGATTATACAGCACTTTCTATGGGTCAATTAACTCACTTTAACAGATTCATTTACATTTTTTCTTCTAAAGTCTGTAAATATATGAAAACTTATTTTGAAGTAACAGAATTAATCCTGTCACTATTACAAATTTACAAGGGCTCACATAAGCAAGTACCAATATATTAGCATGTCTAATTTTTCTTCTGGACCCATTAGAAGAAGTATTTATCCCACAGAATTGTGAAGAGAGGTCTCTCCCCTGTTGCTGCACTTCCATAACTGAATCTGGAAGCAATTCTACAGGTGTACATTCGTGTGCACGAGGCCTGGACACTAGGACAGGCCAGGGAAAGTAAACAACGCTGTGGTCTGAGTTGCGGGATGCCCCCCACAAGTGCCAGCATTAGGACCCGAGACTCCCAGCTAGTGCTGCTGCTTAGGAAGTCCATGAAATCTATTAGGAGCTGGAACTTCACTTAACAAAGAAGGTCACTGGGTTAGGCCTCATAGCCCAGCACATTCCTATTGACTCTGCTTCCTGACTGCAGACACACGGCATTCCCCATGTCTGCAGTGATGCCTCCATCACCATAATGGACTATATCCCCCCAAGCATTGAACCAAATTAAATCCTTCCTCCCTTAAGCTGTTTCTTGCCAGGAGGAAAGAGATACCTAAATGTGTAAGTCCTTGCTTACAAGAGAACTACACCAGCCAGCATAAAACCACCACTTCAACCGCCCTCTGAATGCTCCACAGGATACACATATCAAAACACTTATTCTGGCTCTGGGGGAAAGGGGAAAGTTTCTGAAAGATGCCAGAAGAATCTGCCTCTTAAACAAGCTTTGGAACCTAAGATAAAAACAAAAGCCCTCTAAAAACATACATGACATGTGGATGCATATCACATCATTCCTCTAAAATCACACATAACATGTAGAGGCATCACGTCATCCCTCTAAAAACACACGTAACATGTAGAGGCATCACGTCATCCCTCTAAAAACACACGTAACATGTAGAGGCATCACGTCATCCCTCTAAAAACACACGTAACATGTAGAGGCACTACATCACTTCGGCCAGTATGCTACTCAATCCCTCAACAATCAAGGGATTCTCCACAGTAAATCCACTAGTGACTATTGGATCAAAAATTTAACAAAACTTATATTCTCAAATAAACTTAATAAGGTAACCATTAAGTGAAGCTCAGAAAGACAAATACTCCACGTCCTCTCCTACTAAGATTCTAACTTCTAAATGATAGTGTGGTTAGAAGCCAGGAAACAGAAAGGGGCCTGTGAGACAAAAGAAAGGTGGGGATGGAAACCAAACATCTGAAACATAAAGGGGGCAGGGGGAAATATGGGGGCAGAAGGGTACAGTGAAAAAAGTGAAGGCGGGGAATGTAGAAAAGTGGGGGAGGGGTGGAAGAGAAGGCATGTATCTGAATTGGACATGTTCAAATATGTATCATGCTTCTGTATTTATATAGCATTTTCATTGTACTAGATACTATAAATTTAAAAGAAGGTAAGCCAGTTTTATAGTGGTAAGGATTTAGAAAGGCAATCCTTTACTTCATCAACCATATCTAAAACACAAAGTCCTCCAATTCTCACAACTGAATCTTCAGATCCCTCTTGAAGTTCTGCTCTCAGCAAGAGTAGTAAAGTAGCAGGTGAATAGACGGGCTCTTAATGATGTGGGAAGTGATGCATGCTGGGAATATGTCTACTGCCATTGGTTAATAAAGAAGCTGCTTTTGGCCAATGGCTTAACAGAGTAAAGCCAGGCTGAAAGAGATATATATAGAGAGAGTAGGCCGAGTCAGTGAGATGCCATGTAGCCACCAGAGGGAACAGACACAAGCTGCCAGCTGGAACCTTGCAGGTAGGCCATGAGCCTTGTGGTAAAATATAAAATAATAGAAACTGGTTAATTCTAGATGTAAGAGCTAGCTAGTAATATGCTCAACCTATTGGCCAAACAGTATTGGAAATAATATAGTTTCTGAGTGATTATTTTGTGGTCTGGGCAGCCGGGAACTAACAAGCTGCCTCCACCTACATCTTAAGACAATTTGTACCCCAATAGTTATAATGCAAGAGAGGCGATAGGCTGAGACAGGACAGACACAGTATGAGAACAGGGGGACAAGGCACGTGTTCAGATATGTGCTGAACAACTAGGAGCTCTATACAGTGTGGGGAACCAGAAATGATTTCACTAAGCTGGTGGCGTGTGAGCAGAACATGAAAGAGGACTGGAATGCTATCAGGTCAGAAGATGCAGAAAAGAATCAGGATACAAAACAATCTAATGAAGAATGCAGGCCCTAAAGTCTAATGGGAAGGATGCAGTGGGGAAGGAATGAGAGTCTAGGAGACTGCATCCTTCCTATACAGGCCTTAGATGCTTTGTTACTTACGCTAATAAGCACAAAAGCAATGTAAAATATTTGAAAGATAAGTGACATAATCAGGTTTGCATAATAAGTTCAAATACTAAAAATGCTTTTCCTTTGAGACAGGGTCTCACATTGTAGTCTATGCCAGCCTTGAACTTAAGATACTCCTGAATCACCCTCCTAGGTAAATGCTGGGATGACAAGCACATACCACACATTTGGCCTCAAAATTCTCATAAGATAAAGTGTCATGAAGCATAGGTGAAGCAAATATTCTAGTATCACTGTTACTACAGTAAGAAAATATACAGAACTGCAAACAGTATAATCACCGGATGTCCTTGATAGTTGCTCGCTTCAAAGGGTCCACCTGGAGCATGTGCATCAGCAGAGTGGCAACAGAGCGGTTGAGATATTCCGGGATATAAAACACACCCCCTCGGATCTTCTTAAAGAGTGTAGGCACGTGCTCATCGTCGAAGGGGAGGGTGCCACAGAGAAGGGCATACAGGATAACGCCACAGCTCCAGATATCAACCTCAGGACCCGCATACAGCCTGAGGAAGGACGACACAAGCCTCAGTGTAGGCACCAATTCCCCCCATTGTTAATGTCCTGCTTCCGTACATGCAAAATGCAAACCAACTTGGTATATACTGCTATTTAAGGTTTTCAATGAAATACACAGCAATTCCCAAACCTCAATAATTACTCTTCATAGAAAATAATGAGCCTAATTAGTTACTAAAATTTGCCAAAAGACTTATTTTTATTTGTTAGAAATTAATTATAAGTGCTAATTAAAATTTATTAGATTTTCGGGCCAGACATGATGGCGCACGCCTTTAATCCCAGCAGTTGGGAGGCAAATGCAGGCGGATCTCTGTGAGTTCAAGGCCAGCCTGGTCCCAAGCCATTTAGCGTAAGACTCTGTCTCAAAAACAAACCAACTAATAAAAATAAATTACACGTTCTCTTTCATTTCTTTAAGTAAACCTAACAGTAGATAACCAAAAACTAGGAAAAAATACAATAATATATACAGTTTTTTCCCCCTCAGAACTATTTCAAAAACGAAAATGCTCCTAGTCCACACCAAACAAAATCTGAGACATTGAAATATTTAACTGGTAGCATACTGACAGTGTTTAACTTATATAACATTAACTTTTCTAAAAAAAAGTATTTTTAAATTTTATTTTTATGTATATGAGTGTGTTGATTGCATGTGTGTCTGTGTGGTATTTGTGTGTCTGATATTTGTAGCAGTCAGAAGAGGGTGTCAGCGTCCCCGGAATGGGAGTTACAGGCAGTTTCAAGCCCTGATGTAAGTACCTGAAATCAAACATGGGTCCTCTGAAGAGGAGCAAGTGCTCCTAAGCACTGAGCCATCTGCCCAGGTCCTATATGACAGAGCTCCGACTACTTCCTTTCAAACCATCTGCTAACTGGGTGGACTAAGACAGTTTGGCTCTAGATGACCCATGTCTGCACACACACATCCCTCACTATTTCTCTAACCTTGCTACCATCCTGCCATTCCCCAGTAGCATATCAACAGTCAAACGTGGGTCTGAGGTAACACATTTCCTCAGTTCCATGGAAAGCACACGATCTGCTTCAGTAGAGGATGTCCCTAATTTATATCATTAGCTGTATCACCTAAGCGCTCATAAAACACTTGTGTTCCCTAAAATCCACCAGCTCAAATTCTCACCTCAAACCGACAGTCTGAGAAGGTAAAGATCATAAGGAGATCTGGCCTTGAGGTGGAACTCTCACAAAGAAGGTCGGTGCCCTTATAAAAGACTACCCTAGAGAGACCCCATTCCCCTGTGACCACAGTGCTTAAAGCTGGAAGACAGTGTCTGTGAGGACCAGGCTCCACACACCCAATCCTGTGGCACTCCAGAGCTCCAGGACAGACTGCTCTCGTTTCTATGCAAGGTGTATGGTCTGATCTGATGAACTTATACTCACAGCTGCTACCTGTAAGTACTGTTTCAATACTTTCTCTCAAAGTAGTCTGTTAACTTTCAAAACTGGACACCAGCCACTGTGGAATGGCTTGATTCATCTCTACAGCCTCCGTAAATATTTTATGATATACCAATGAGCTAATTACGTGAGGGACTTCAAAGTCACTTGTCTAGTTTAACTGCTTAAAATAATACTGTCACCCAAATTTCTTTCTTCCAAAGGAAAAAATATAAAACAACCACCTTCAAACTCTGTAAAGTATGTGGAAATACTATTAAATAACTATGTCTATTAAGCAAAAACACTGGCTTAAATTTTAGCAAATCCTATTGCTACTTGACATTTTCTACATTAGAATACAGACACTGCATCAGATCTGTCTCAGTCATTGACACTGAACAAAATGCATGAACACATTACAATGCCTACATGAAGTTTTTAAAAATATATATATTATTATTATGCCTATAATAAAAATAAATGAACAATTTTATGTAAAAAATCTTCCTAAGAAAATATAAGCAAATGCTATTAGAATGGATGCAAGGTCACAGAAAGCATACTTATCACTAATAAGCTATTACCTTCCTGAGATGACCTCAGGTGCTGCATAATTTGGTGATCCACAGCTGGTTCGCAGAAACTCACCATCTGACATCATATTAGATAGTCCTGAAAAGAAAAGCAATTTATCAGATGCTGGATACTGAAGACATAGGTAAAACTGTGATGAAAACCATGCTTCAGAAATCTTCTTTGTTTTAGAGGAAAGGTGAGAGGCAAGATAGCTCAGGAGGCCAAGACACCTGAGCAAAGCTGACAACCTGAGTTCAATTCCTGGATTGCATATACACACACATACACACATACATACACATACATACACACACACACACGCACACATACATACACATACATACACACACACACTAATGTTTAAAGTAACAGAAAGTACTGTTAGACTAGAAAGAGATTATTTTATGGAAATTACATCATCACACAGAAAAGAAAAAAGCACCATATGCAATAAGTGGAATAAACCTTACTACATGAAAATTCTGACTCTTCACAAAAAGGTTATTTGACATTATCTTACCATTTTCAAAAACGTTAGCACCAAATATTATCTATGTCTGTATATGAAGAAATAAAAGACTGCTAATTAAAGCAAACAAAAAACAGTGCTTCTAAAAGTCTTCCCTGAAAGGTTGTAATTGGGCACTACATCTTTAATTCCAGCGCTCAGGAGGCAGAGGCAGGTGGATCTCTGTGAGTTTGAAGCCAGCCTGCTCTACAAGAGTAAGTTCCTAACCAGTCAGAGAGACACAATGAAAGCCTCTCTCTCTCTCTCTCTCTCTCTCTCTCTCTCTCTCTCTCT
>NC_022016.1:72384815-72398848 GCF_000317375.1 Microtus ochrogaster
CTCTCTCTCTCTCTCTCTCTCTCTCTCTCTCTCTCTCTCTCTGACAGCAGAGCAGCTCCAGCTGATAAGCAGGCTGTTTCCCTGGAGACAGGGTCTCATTGCTGTTCAGGTGGGGCTGAGCACAAACAGGAAGGCCTCCTGCTTCAACTTCCTGGAAAAGTTTTATAATCTAAAGAGCTCTGGTTCAACACAGCAGAAATAATCTACTGAGCCAAACTCTAGCTGAACCACTTACTAGAAGAGTTTGAACTGAAATAGTGAGGCTAGTTTAACGGCAGGTATAAAACAGACAGAAAGCCTATATATAATATGGAACACTGACTTTGCACCTCCCCTCCCTTTCTTCTTAGGGTCAGATCACAATCTTTTCCTCAAACATCCACTGTGGAAGTCTTTCTGCGTCTGTTTAGTATAAGGAGTATAAAAACATACATTTTACCTTGTCTTTTACGAGGACCAAGGTCCCAATCTCTCATAAGTTATTAGATGTTGTCCTAAGATTTACAGGTCTTTCCATGATCAGTTCAGAAGGAGCACCAAGATTTTATGGCTGAATACAAATTTTCACACTTGTTTATATACATCAGGGAAAGCAGCCACTATATCAACAAAGTTTCAAAGAAGTTTGGAACTCCTTTCTCATCCCAGCTGCTCCCCCACCCAAAAGAAAACCCCAAAAACAAAACAGGTATCATTCATTAGGAAGAAAGATCTGTCTTGATGTGGCCTTCTAATGTGTTGTAGAAACCTCAGCACTTTTCATGTGGATTTAAATAAAGAGATAAGCCAGAGTAAAGACTGTAATTAATCCCTTTTTGTGTAACAGAATTTGTGTGAGTGAAACGGAAAGTTCTTAGCTCTGTAAGAGGAGTTATTGGTCCATTTTAAAGGTACTACACAGCTCTGAGCAACCATGGAGTAGCATACCAAAGTCAGCAATCTTAGCATTCATCTGAGCATCCAGAAGCACATTTTCTGGTTTCAGGTCCCGATGGACAACCATATGCCTGTGACAGTAATCCACAGCAGAAAGGATCTGCTGAAAGAGCCGCCGGGCTTCCACCTCTTCAACCTAGCACATAGAAAAGAAACTGCATCAAGACTATCTGGGACATCTATTTATTATGCATTCAGTTTCATAACCAGTCTAAATATAACTAAGTAGGCTAATTTAGACTTGACTAGTTAGAAATCCAACAAATCAGACAAAGCAAACCAGCCAAAACTTTGTCAAAGCTCAAAATATTATTCGATAGGTTTGGCTTTGCTGAATGGCAACGATGTCTAATTTTCAACTAATATTAAATATGCACAATGTTTTAGGGAATCAATAAAAGCAGCTAAAACAGAACTTAAATGAAAATGCTAAGAAAAGGAAATAACCAAAACTTCAGCATGATTTTATGCAGAACTGGGAAAAGCACAAGAATCTTTTGGCGATTAAATGGGATATGGTTTCCAAATCTGTATCTCAAAAGGCTGCCTCTGGAGAAAGAAAATATGTTCTGCATGTGCAGTTGACATTATTACAGAAACAATTTAAAGCACTGAAAATTATCTTTGTGGTTAGCTTGCAATGCTTTCCCCTTTCTTAGCTCGGGGCTGGGGGTTGTTAATACAGTACTCACCCGCCCATGTTTACAGATGTAGTCGAATAATTCACCTCCGGACACATATTCCATCACCATAAAAAAGTCTGTTGGGGTGCTGATCACCTGATATCTTTTTCACAAACAAAAAAGGATGTTAATACAAAGCTGTGCTTCCACAACAGTCAACCTCATCTACTATTCTTGCTACAATTTCATATTCCAATATTGTATAATACTGTAGAATGGCAACAGATTTACAATGATTACCAACTAATCTGAGAACCATTAGCATGGAAGAACATTATAAAAGTATCTGACTTCCTGCGACTTGTAGACTTCCCTTCAGATTTCTGCTTTTCAGATTGCTGTTATCTCTGAAATCTTCACAAGCTATACTAAGAGAAAATACATAGTGTGTAAATTAACCACATGAAAAAAGTCCATTAAACAGATGAGTGACGAATCTTCACAGTGTACAAGAGGATTAGTCCACGGCAAATATTTCTGTCCTGGGTTTTTCTGTCCTCGAGATAAATGCTCATCATATAGAATCTAGGCTTGCCTCAAACTCATTATCTTCCTACCTTGGCTCCCACATTCTGGAATTACAGGTGTATACCACCTTATCTGGCCTGGAAAACACTTCTAATGGTAATCTTTAGTCTTCAAAGACACAAATGTAAAACAAATGACCATAACAGAAATAAAATTGAGACTATTTCACACAAAGTGTGGAAAGATAATTTTATTTAGGAACTCTAAAAGAAATAGTTTGAAGAAGGCTATTTTGACAGGCATCAAAGTGATCAAACAAACCAGATAGAGTAGGTGAAAGCATCTACTGTTATCGAACTCATTTTTTTCTGATCTTATTATTGTTACCAATCACATTTGTGCTTATCCATTATGAATGAGGCAGAAATGAAATGATGAAATCAAATAATCTTAGCCGCAGGTCCTTTGGAATATACCACAAATCTTCACAGGATACTGCTCTTCAAGATATCTCTTGAAGCCTCTAACTCCACAGCCAGCATACACCATCACACACCAAATTATAGCACGAAAACTAGCTACCATGGCTGAGCCCTCACTACGTGCCAGGCATAGCCAACCAAATAAGGACTCTTAACTTACTCAATACCTCCTTGTTCTGTCCTTCTGTGAGACTAGGAGCAGTCAGATCCTCTCTTGGGGGAACTTGCAATCTAGCTGCAGTTAGGCACTGAATAAGGATTCTCTTCAGACACACATCTGAGCTTCAGGGCCAGGAGTTTTCTCTCTCTCTTAAGGTTCCAATTAATCAGGCCCCCTCTGTTATTTCTCAAATACAGTTCCCACAATTGCAGCCCCACTACTTTTTATAAATCATGCTCTACTCTCCCACTGCAGCTTCTTTATACAGGCTGGTTCTACTGGCATGCCTCCCTTTGAGGTACATCCTTTAGTACCTTCCCTTCAGACATCCTTTGGGATTTAGCTTACAAGGCCACCTTCCGAGTGGCAATTTGCTTGCATGAACATCTTTACCTATGCTTTACAACACATACCTATCAGTTTGTGATTGCATGTTTTATAGTGGTGATAATTGGATTAATGAGTTTGCATCTGGCAAAGTACTTATAAACTATTTAAATTAATGTATAAATTATTTTAAAATATAAGTAGTTTGGATCAATACTAGAATAATCTAAAAGTTTAAAGGCAAAATTTCAACCAATAAAATTTTAATTAACGAGTAACAATTTCTGGAAAAAGAACAGCCCTAGGAAAACAGCTTCATATTTGAGAATTGGCAGGAAAGGCAAATTGATGGATTGTTAAAAGGTAACTTCTAATAATTATAAAAATATTTTAAGAAATATAATGACAACTAGTCATTCACATAGAACAGCAGTCTTTTAATGTAACAGAAATGCAAAATACTGTGCTTTAGGAAATTTTTCAGAAACATTATTAATTATGGAAGGAAAAAGCAATTATCCAGACAATCCCTAAGCTGGTAAGGTTACATGCATTTTTATGCAATAAACACACAAAGCAGCATATATGACTCAAGGAAAAAAAGTAATCTTTCTGGAGTGACCCAAAAATCAGCATTAATGCACATCCCTGTTTGGTGGTCATATCTATTAAGATTTTAAAATATTATTTATATTGTCAAGTTATATAGAGTAAGATTTTCATCAATTTTAACTCAGTTGTATAAAATGTAGTAATCATTATCTTGGACAGCTGACACTCATTTTCTTTGGTTTATGAGTGGCCTTTCCTTTTGCTGATTGCTGTTTTCAATAAAAGCCCAATAAGTAATACAAAACCATCATCCAGACAGTAAGGCAGGGCCTTGCCAATCTCTCCCATATAACCACAGAGAGCTCCACCCTACTTCCGCTTGCTCTTCCCCAGGAGAGTCACTGTCCTGAACCCTGTGCAGCCTTCTCTTGCTTTCTTTTTAGTTTTATTTTGCTATATCAAAATATACATACATGTTTATGTTTCTATTTAATAGTGATTCATATTCTTGTATCTATCTTAATGGTTTTAGATTTAAAATGGTATATATCATGTAATGTTGGGGAACTTGTTTGAGAATCAGTCAATATTGCTGTGTGATATGACTAGTATATAATATCCACCATATTTGTTTACCTATCCTTCTATTACCAGAGTCCCTTATTCATCTCTCTACCACAGAAGATTACTGAGCCTATTTCTACAATTCTGTGTGCTGCTTGAACACTTTTGTACAAGGTACAATCTTTCTCTTGATAAATACTGATGACTTGAATTTCCAAGTTACAGTACATGTAAATGCTCAATTTCAGGTGACAGTTGTTTTCTAAAAATTGTTATGCTAACATAACTAGAAAGCTTGTGGAATCATACAATATCTAGTATTTGCAAAATATCATACATATTTCTTCTCCAAGAAATGCTTGAGTTTTCTGGAAAATTTTATTGGGTTAGTAGTGTTGTTCTTATTTATACATGGACATTAAAATTAATTATTTCCATAATAGTCTAGAAATAGGATAAATATGTTCTAATTACTAACTTTATACTGTTTGTACTGGGGGCATAGGTGTCACCGATTTATGACATCTAACAGACAGCCTCCAGGTTTCTAGACTGCTCATTTCTAATTATCTTTCCTCCCACTACACACAGACAACATCTCTATGGTCATAGATTTTCTAAGATTAACTCTCCAATTATGTACTGAATGCTGTCTCCAAACCTGCGAAGGAACGTAGCTCCTACAATTAGCCCCCTTTCTCCTGCCTTTAGGCTGTACATTCTCTTCTGCTCCCCTTTGTGGAGCTTGTATTCACTGGTCCACCCGATGGCCCATTTGGACCTAGATTTGCAGTTCTTGCCTCAATCTAGGTATAGCTGATTCAGTCTTAGATTTTCAACTCTCTCAACAACAGCTCCATCTGGGCAGCCAGGTTGGGTTCCTTTGTCTTTATTAATACAGACTCCATTCACATTTCTATTAGCACAACTTTAAAACTCTAGAACTCTCTAGTGGCCTCTACGTTGCAGTCATTCTGCAAACCACATATATACACACACGGGGTATTTATTGTGTACCAGTATGAGGTGAAAGTCAATATGGATGATTAAGATTAGAATAGAAGAACAGCCAGGCTGGCAGTGCTACACACTTTGATCCCAGCACTTGGGAGGCAGAGGGAGGTGGATCTCTATAAGTTTGATGCTAGCCTAGTCTACAGAGTGAGTCCTAGGACAGGCAGAGATACACAGAGAAACTCTGTCTAGGAAAAAAAAAACATATATTAGCCTCAACCAGATTATCAAAACCAGATAGTGTTGTCTGGCAAACTGCTGCCACTGAACGGGCTGTGCTTAGTGAATTTATTGTTATGTAATAATGTTGCCAAGTGAAAAGACAGGAAGTGTCCATCTAGGTCTCTGGAATAGCAAGGTAAAGACACTGTCTCGTTTATGAACTATTTCACTTGTTCTGCATTGAGATACAGGATTCTCCTGTCCTCCACCTTCACTGACTGGCTGTTCATTTTCATCCCTTCCTGGCTCCTGCTAATGTCCAGATACAGTCGGTGCTCCTGAGCTCAGTCCTTGGCTTTGTTCATCTCTACGCAGGTTCTTGGTCTTCTTATCCAATCTAAGGGTATGCTGTCTGTGGTGGTTGAATAAATATGGCCCAATGGGCCCATAAGTAGTGGCAGTGTTAGTAAGTGTGGCCTTGTCGGAAGAACTGTGTCACTGGGAGCAGGCTCTGAGTTCTCAGAGGCTCAAGCTAGGCCAATCTCTCATCTCTCTTCCTGATGCCTGTTGAGACAGATGTAGAACTAACTCTCAGCTACCTCTCTAGCACTATGTCTGTCTGTGTGTCACCAAGCTTTCTGCCATGACAGTAATGGACTAAACCTCCAAACCGTAAGTCAGCCCCAGTTAAATGTTTTCCTTTTTAAGAGCTACCATGGTCATGGTGTTTCTTCGCAGCAACAGAAACCCTAAGACACTATCCAAATATAACTTTCCCCTGAATTCCAGACTCAGTTATTCAAGAATACCTCTAGTAGAATGTCTCCTTTCAGCTTTATGAAACCAAAGTCAAATGTTTGATATTAACTCCTAATACTCCATCTCAAACCTGGTCTTCATGTAACCTTTTCCATTTAATCACTGGCAACAATATTCTTTTATTTGCCCATACCAGGAGTTATTCTTCTTTCATAATCTCTGTCTTCTCTCAGTAAATGTTAACTCCACCTTGAAAGCAAATGCAGACAGGCATACTTCTCAGCGTCTACCACACGATGCTGTATTCCATGCCACCATCACCTTTTACCCAGATGACTGCAACAGACTCCTAACCTTTCTTCTTACTTCAGTACTTGCCCAAATGCAGGCTAAATACTCAGATGACATCTCACCTCTGGTCAACATATTTCAGAGGCTTTTCATCTTACTCAAGATGGAAGTTAAAGTCCTTACCAACATTCAATGATGTACTATACAGTCTGGCTCTCCTTTATGTCTCTGTTTTTAATCACACCAAACCCCTAGAGATTGCCTAACTTTCCTAATACTACGACCCTTTAATATAATTCTTCATGTTGTGGTAACCAACAACCATAAAATTATTTTCATGCTGCCTCACAACTGTAGTTTTGCTACTGTTATGAATTGTAATGCAAATATCTGATATATGACCCCACAAAGGGGTCACAACCCACAGGTTGAAAACCACTGCTCTAGGTCATTCTGCTACCTTTATTACTTGAAGTGTAGGGTTTTCCACTTCAAATACTTTGTACTGTTAATTGCTCTGTGTATATCTTCTTATAATATATAATATTTACATCTTTAATATATGATATCTATAATATTTAAATCTTTAATACATGACATCTATAATATCCACATCTTTATTGCATATGCTATAGTTGCTATTGTAGATTTATTGCCTACTTTCCACTGCCTCCTCATATGTGCACATTCTCTCTTTCTTTCTCTCTCTCTCTTTCTCTCCTCTGTGTGTGTGTGTGTATGCATGTGTGTGTTTAACACTAACATTATTAGAGGCTATGTCAGTAAGTCTCAGTAGGAAGAAAACATAAGTGTTTTTCTTTTTTAAAAATTCAGATTCACAATTAAAGTGGCATGTGGATGAATGACTTAAGCTTATGGTTGAAAAATCAAGAGCTTTAAACACTGGATTCACCTTTGCTAATTACTTGCTAATCAATTCTGAGATTAATCTGTAGCTTCTTTAGAACAATATAAAAATACCAGTTCTAATTAGAGATGTTATTAAATTATAAAAACAAAAACAAGACAACATTGATTAATTATGTCAGAAATAAAATTTTAAATTCTGTGATAACCACAGATGTTTACTAACTGTACTGATAGTTTTAATCTTCAGTTTGCTAGAACTTAGAGTCACCTGAGAAGGAAAGCTCCCTTGAGAAATTATCTAGATCATACTGGTCTATTGGAAACTGAGTGGTCATGTTGATTATTGTTGTAGGAAGACTGAGCCTGCTGTGGATGGCACCACTTTATGGGGTAGACCCTGAACTGCTTGATAGTGAGAAAGGCTAGCTGGATATAAGCATGCAGCAGGCAACCAGTGGGGGTGCATTCAATTTCTCTCTGCCTTTGGCTGTGGACATGAGTGACTAGCTACCATGTTCCTGACTTGACTTCCCCTCAACAATAGACTGTAACCTATAATAATACGTGGAGCAAACCCTTTTCTCCCCTAAACTGCTTTTGACTGGATGTTTTAATCACAGCAACAGAAATTAAACTAGAACCATGGCAAATGCAATCTGTGTTTTCAAGAGCAGAACAAATCTAGGTCACATAGGAGCTTTCAGGGTTAGCATTCTGAAGGTGAAGTTGAAGCATAAAGTCTGGCCATTTAAGGTTTCTCTCCTCATCCACAATAGCTACTAAGCAGAAAAAACAAGAGACTTAGTCTACATACCACTGATGTCATTACAAACATGGAGTCAAGTCAGATGTGAGAAGGGCCAGGGTCACAGGCCTAGAACTTCAGCATTAGGGAAGCAAACACAGGATTGTCAGTTTGCTTAGATTATACAGGATTGTGAATTTGTAAGGTCAGCCAGCAGTTCTGAGCCAGGCTAGGTTACATAGCAAGACTGTCTTTAAAAACAAAACATATGACTGTTTCAGCTAACTGACCACTTGGAGTTAACTCAAGAAGAATCAGTTCACGAGAGGCCAATGCCTCCTTTTGTGCCAATGCTTATCACAAACTAGGCATTCCACCAATGCCAACAGTTACTTCTTACATAACACTATGAAGCACTCCATTCAAAAGTTAGAAAATGAATGGGAGGAGAAGCACATTATCCTTGATAGGTTATATTTCATAATAATCTTTCAAAACGTTTATATACACATTCTAGGGTCATCGATCACCTGGTACTGGACATAGTCTTAAAATCAAATACTGCCACATGATTCTACATTTGTGATGGAGTAAACCTAACATATGTGTCACATAGCATTGAAGCTTACTATAAAACAAAGTCTCATGCCAACTGTGTCACCTAGCGACACACCAAACCACGTATTAGTCAGGTAGGAGCAGACAGTGGCATATTCTTGACGTTGGCCAGATGACACTGTGTATTATCAAATACTTTAATTTGCAATAGTTCACTGACGAAAAGTATAACAATTAAAAACTAAATAAACATTTCAAAGTCTGTAATAATTGCACCAACCACACATTTTAGGAATTCACAAGCTGGGCATGGCACCTGTCTTTAATTCTAACACTTAGGAGTCAGAGACAGGAAGGTCTCTGCAAGTTCGAGGCAGCCAGGTGTACATATATTGAGTTTCAGAACAGCCAGGGCATTCCTGTCTTGGGGGTAAAATAAATCACGAGTAATTGTTTGTTCTAGCCTGCTTCTTTGCTGCTGTCCATTGCCTCCATACTTCAAATGTAAAGAGACTGAAACCAACACACATGCATTATCTTATAGTTAGTTCTGTGGGTTAGAAGCCTGCCATGAATTAAGATGCCTTCTGGGGACTCCAGGAGTCCTCTTCTTTGAGATTTGGCTTTTGGAGGCTATCCTGTGCTGTCTCAGAGCCCCTTCCCTCCACCTTTTAAGCTTCCATTAGCCAGCAGAGTCGTCTCACACCAGCTCATGATAGCCCTGCTCAGGTCTCTTTCTGACTCATCCTTCTACCCTTCTCTGCTCCTTCAGAGAGCTGCTGTGCTTACATGGACTCTCAGGTCATCCAGAACTACCCCTCTTCAGATAAGATGACCTGCAAATGTACTTAGATTTTGCAATGTGACTGACAACATTCACAGGTTCTTGAGGTGAAGACACAGACATTTGGAGGACTATTATCCTGCTGACCATCAAATAAACAATAGAACTACATAGGATTAGGAAGTTAATCCCTATTAACACTGACATTCAAATATTGTGCTTTGAGGCTTTAAAAATGAGCTTTGAAGTTGTAAAGGAACAGTGGGGGAAGGGAACCATAGGGGAAGAATAGAGTAGATTTGGTCAAAACATATATATGCATGTATAAAGTTCTTAAACAATATAATTATTTTTAAAAAGATTGCTCGCTAGCCAGGCAGTGGTGGTACATGCATTAATCTCAGCACTTAGGAGGCAGAGGCAGGCAGAAGTCTGAGTTCGAGGCTAGCAGTTTACAAAGTGAGTTCCAGGAAATCTCAGGTTACACAGAGAAATTCTGTTTGAAAAAAAAAAAAACAAACGAAAAATATTACTAATTCTAAGCTAAATATAGTTTATTCTGTTCTCGATACAGTAGCAAACAAAACCTAAAAGGTACTAATATCTTTATTCTTAAGTAGGCTTTCTTATGCAGCAATCTTATTTGACATAGATTTCTCTTCCTATTTCTACTACTAAACTCACTAAATAATTTGGCCTTACAGAGCACCATATTGGGTTCATACCTAGCTATTGTTTCACAACCTGAGTAATAATATGTAAGTTTAACTGGGTAGAACCATGGAGCCACAAATGTGCCTTCCTGGTTGTTTACCCCGTTAGGAGGCCGTCCTCTTACAGACTCGCCATCCTATAATAAGGAATTAGAAATGCAGGATTCTCAGCACAATTCCTGCCTACCATCGAGCACTGCTTAAGCAAAACTACCATTTATTGTATAAAAGCTGCACCCAAGCTTTAAAGTACACTAAAGGTAATTCTAGAATTCTACATTATCCTCTACAAAACTAGAACTTTAAACAACATAACAGAATATTACTGCTTAATGTCTCAATTTTCTATATATCTAGTTAAATTATTTTTCAATTTTACTAACTAGCTTGTATCTATCTATCTATCTACCTATCTATCTATCTACCTATCCATCTATCTACCTATCCATCTATCTACCTATCCATCTACCTATCCATCTATCCATCTATCATCTATCATCTATCCATCTATCTGTCCATCTATCCATCCATCTCTCCATCTATCCATCCATCTATCCATCTATCCATCTATCCATCTATCCATCTATCTATCTATCCATCCATCCATCCATCCATCCATTCATCCATCCATCCATCCACCTATCTAACTACTTATTTATTAAGGCCAATTTTACTAAGTACAGCAGGTTGACCTCAAACTCAAGACCCCCCTTGTCCTGGACTCCAAGTGAGATTACATTAATGTGCTGCTACACCTGGCCTAACATTACTTTTAAATTAAAAATAGAAGAAACAAAAGAACCAACCTAGGAACAATACATTTTCTGAGTAATAGTCTGAAGAACCAGCTTCCACTTGAATACTACCACTTTTGAAGAAATGACTTCTAATTCTAAACCAAGTACGTGCACTGAAGAACTGACAGAGGTGAAATGAATTAAAATTAAAACCGAATATGAACATGAAAACTGATTATTTTCTAAAGCTCACTCAAGATATTTGTAAAATTTTGTTTTAACTATTTCAGGACTTTTTTATATTTTCAAACAAAAATACTTACAGTTTGATAATATGAGGATGACGAAAGAGTTTAAGATTTTGAATTTCTCGTTTTATTTTTCCAACAACATCTAAACTGCGAATCTTCTGTCTATTTAAGATCTTAACTGCCACTTTATGGCCTGTCAACTGGTGTTCTCCAACTGAAGAAAGAGAAAGAGAAATATTGGCTGTCATAAAAACGGGATCATCGTGCACCTTCCTAAGTGCCCTACGCTTATTTACTCATGGATCTACTTCAGCAGTCATGGATGCACAGGCCTCAAGTGTTCTTTCTTTCCCCTTCAAAAAGAGTCTCTTCAACACAGAAACTATGCCTTGGTCATCTCAGCATCCTCAGTAAAGCAAAGAAAGGTTAGTTCATCTTCTGTATTCCTTCATAAAAATACTATAGAACATCTTTTAGACAGAATAGAATTCATTATATTTTTCCTTATTTCTCATCTTCTATTTAACATCACTGTATTTATTACAGAATAAATAATTTCTGTAATAAATGTAAAACAATTACTGTTCAAAATTCAAGCTACGGCAATCTCTGCTACTTCACACACTGCTCATCACCCCCTTTTGTTCGGGACCATGCTAATCTTCTCTGGCTTGGGCCAGCTTTAATGGTTCTGCTCAGGAACACTCTTATTCCCTGTTGGTTAGCACCACTCTCTCTATTAACTCCTAGGTGGCCTTCGTTCTGTTCTCTGCTGTCTAGATGCATGGTGGCCCCTTGAGTCATCGCACACATCTCTCGGCCACACTTACAACAACTCTATGAAGGGTCACTATTCTCCAGGGATAAGTGCAACTTAACACAGAAAAGCTAAACAGTTTGTCTGACTGAGGTCACATGCTTAAGGGGAGGCACCACATGTGACCCAGAGTTGTCTTACTTCAGAACCAAAATGTTTAACCACACAATCCAACAATGCTATCCATGTGCTTGGGATAAGAGCGATGCAAACATAAAAGGGACTAATTTAAGAACTGCATTACTTGTTGAGGGACATTATTTTATTTTCATAACTTCATAATTATTTTAATCACATTTTTAAAAGTTTGAAAGTTACTTTCCTCACATATAAAGCAAACTAATTAGTAAAAATCATGTTCAAAGTAGATGGGTAGGAGGGAGGTATGGGGAGGGAACAGGAGGAGAAGAGGGAGAGGCAACTGTGGTTGGCATGTAAAATAAATAAACAAATGGATGAATGATTGAATAAACAAATAAAATGAATAAATAAATAAAAGTCATGTTCCAAGCAACATCAATTTACTAGCATTCTACAATGCTTCCAGAACTTAAGGAAAACTTTGATTTCAGGGACTATCCAATGAAATAGCCTAAATAGTTTCTTTCTTTCTTTGTTTCTTTCTTTCTCTCTTTCTTTCAGGGACTATCCAATGAAATAGCCTAAATAGTTTCTTCCTTTCTTCTTTACTTCTTTCTTTCTTTCTTTCTTTCTTTCTTTCCTTTTTTTTCCTTCCTTCCTTTCTTTCTTCCTTCCTTTTTTGCCTAAATAGTTTCTTGATGCCTGAGTGTGTATCACATACCCTGGAAATCTGATAACATCTAAGCACTAGTGCACATGGCCCAACAAGTATGACTTTGCCTTCATTCAAATCTACTATGACCTCAAGGAAAGTAAAGATTGCCACCACTTATCACTACGATAAGGTGAGATTTACTTTCTCCTCCACAGAGCAATTAAAGTACTGTCTAGTGCCAAACAGGGGACTTTCCCAAGTCAAAGAGGGTGTGGACTCTGTGATGGTTAGTCAAATCGAGTTAACCGAATAAATATTCGAGAGGTTAGTGAAGTACAGCTCTCCATATGTATGTGAAGCCATTCCAAAGATAATTAAAACCTAAAGACACTGACCTATGCGATGGATAAATGTCTTGACAGATCCATGCTACCACAACACAGGTGAAAGGTGGGGGCAAGAGGGCTCTGGAAGGAGGTGATCATGGGAATGTCTGTAAGGCTGCAGTGGCTCCGGTCTGTTTTTCCTTTCTGGCTGATAAAATGTGAACTGCTCTGCTCCAACCTGCCCTTCCATCATGATAGGTAGTGCCTATGAAACTGGTAGCCAAAATAAATAATTCCTCCCTACACATTGTTCCCAGGTATTTTGACCACGTGATATAAAGGTATCTAACATGAAGTCTATTGGCCAAGCAGGTATGTCATTTGTTCTGCTATCACAGGCAAATCTGCAAACAAAAACGTGAGTGAACTGATTCAGAAGAATAGGATTGTTTTGTGTATATCTGAGGAAAAACTGATCTGTTTGTCTTTATATATGGAGAAAGTTTCCTGAAAGAAACACTGAAAAGGAAATGGCATTTTCTATAGAAATGGTTAAGAAAACAGATAAGTAAGTGTCTGAAGTTAAAACACACCAATGCATTGACAATTCCCAGTTTTGAGGAATTACACAAGCCATTTGTGTAATAAATCCTTCAGTGACTTCTTGCTTAACTATAATTAATTATATACAAATAATTTGCCATCCTTTCCTCGGAAAGCCAAATTAAAGTCCAAAAACTTTTTAATAAATACACATATAAGACCAAAAAAATCTTATATGTATCTAGCAGACATAAACTTTCCTTTATGGAAATCAAATGTTTGCATTCATCAAAGTTTTATTTCCATTCAATCAATTGAAAAAATCTAAAACATTTGCTAGGCATCTTTTATGAGCAATGGTTTGTTGATCATATGCACATGAAAAGAGATTTACATTAGGCTTCATCGCATTAATGGGGAACAATGACAGCAATAAAACAACTGAAATAAATCTTTTGTTTTGTTTTGTTTTCAAGACAGGGTTTCTCTGTGGTTTTGGAGCCTGTCCTGGAACTAGCTCTTGTAGACCAGGCTGGTCTCGAACTCACAGAGATC
>NC_022016.1:72398948-72403381 GCF_000317375.1 Microtus ochrogaster
TGGGATTAAAGGCATGCGCCACCACCGCCCAGCCTGAAATAAATCTTATATGGTATTTAATATTCCTTGTTTGTAAAGGGTAGTTGAAAAAGAATGGACAAGCTTGCCATAGCACCATGTACAAAGCAAGTATTCAAACCACACCTGCTTTTGGGTACAGTAAGAACACTCCCCCACTGAACTACTTTATAGTGAGCGCCCACCATAAGAAAGCACTGTGCTAGTCACACGGACAGTCCATCTGGGGCAGCATGATTCTGTTGCACTGCTAGCTGCCCCGCAATATCTACTGTACTTTTTGCACCCCAGGCACAAATCCCAAATTACACCCACACACATGACTAGCAAAAGGAAAGACGGCACCCTACACCTCAGTGTCTAGCTGCAGCCATGTAAAAGTCTCCACAGTTTCTCCATCTCAAAGCCTGGAACTTAAAAGGTCTGAACCCGAAGGTGAGTTATGCATCCAGAAGCAACAGGGGAAAGAGCAGACAACAGACACTATGACAGTGTGAACTATCTGTCAGAATTTTACGAGAGTTCATACTACCATCTTGTTTAACCCCTCCCCCCTTTTTGAGAATTTCATACAAGTCTACAATGCTGAAGTTCGGCAGCTGTGAGCCACCTGATGTGGTGCTGGGAACTGGACTGAGGTTCTCTATAAGTGCACTCTGCATTGTTGACTGCTGATCCACCTCCCCAACAACACATACAATGTTTTCTGAACAAACCCACCCCATCCCACACTCCTACACCATTTCTCCATCTTTCATTTATGTGCAACTTTTTTGTTTCTTTCTTTTAACTCGCTAGTCCCTTTAGTGTTGTCAGTATGTGTGTGAGTGTAAAACCATTTCACTGAAGCAAGGGCCAGCTACCAGGATCGGTATCCCTGAAGAAAACTGACTGACCCTCCCTAGTAGCCAGTAGTTCCTCAGCTACGAGTGGGACTTTTTGGACCCCTCTCCCATGCATGCTGGATCTTTGCTGGACTGAGCTGTGTGGATCTCACCCATATGGAAACAGCTCTGGGAGTCCTTATGCTCAGCAGCCCCGTCATGTCTGGAAAACACTGCTTAGCCGCAGCCCTCCACAATCTGTAGCTTTCCCTTTCTGTGATGATGGTCTTTGAGTTTTGGGAGGAGGGCCATGATATAGATGTTCCATTTAGGCTGAAACACCCCAGTTTCTTATTCTCCGTGCTGTGACTGGTTTTGAGTCTCTGTACTGTCATCTACAAAAAGATGCTTCTTTGACGAGTTGAGAGCAGCAATAATCTAAGAGCATAATGGTAAGTATCTAGAGGGCAGTTTGATACAATGTCCATTTAGCAACATAATAGTAACAGGTTCTCCCCTAGAGTCTATGACCAACCCAGCAATGTGTTTTTGATCCAGTTAACAGTATCAGGTATGAGTTCTATCTTGTGGGTCAGGCCTTAAATCCAACCAGAATATTGCTAGTTACTCTCATAACATGCCAGCCACTATGCACCAGTGGCCATACCTTGCCAGAACTGTCATTATTGTAGCTCCCAGGGTTCACATCTGGGTAAGATATTGATGGCTTTTCCCTCTCGATAGCCTGCATAGTGCTTCTGGCAACACGAAAGCTAGCCAGTTCAGATAAAGATTCCAGGTCAGTACCAGCTTGATTTCTGTATCCTATGACTCATGTATATAGTGACTGACTTCCGCAATCAGATCTTACCCTTCCAATTCCTGGTGGGCAGCCAAGAGCAATCACAATGGCCTGCATTGTTTGGGGGAGTCCATGGGAACCCCCTTGACCAACAAGTTGAAGAAAGATAGACCCTTTTATTCAGTTGAAGAGGGGTAGACCTTGTATCAAGTTGAAAAGGAATAGGCCCTTTTCAAAAGTTGAAGATGGGCTACCTTTTTATTTTCTGCATCTGTCTGCCCCTGATGATTAACAACTACTTACCCAGAACACTTTAAAACTCCCTTCAGGGCTCTTCTGAACTCCATATGCATGCTATGGCATGCACACACACCATAAATACATACATATATAAATGTGCAATAATTAACTTCAAATATTCAATTTTGCTGGAGTATCTATTATTAGTCCCTTCTGACTTTCTTAAATTCTAGCCAAATCCACAAAATACTTTCTAAAACCAAGGAGCACTGTGGAGGGAAACCCACACTCACTCAGACTGTACCTGAACTATGCCTTTTATGATTTATTTTTTTTGTTTGTTTCTTATCTGTTTGTTTAGGGCCTGGGGGTGGGGTGTTGGCAGACAGTGTCACTCTGTTACTCTGGCTAGACTGATACTCACTATGTATGCACACCAGGCAGGCCTCAAACTTGTAGCAATCCACCTGCCTCTCCCACCCCCAGCCCAAAGTTCATTTTGAAAATTAACAATAGAGATTCTATTTAAAGCCACATCTTGGTACCTACAAAGCAATTCTCAGGGAAAATTAAGTTTGTTCTCTTCCACTTCCCAGGAATCCTACTGTCCCTAGTGAACAACTGGAAACAACATTGAGACTAAAAAAAAAAAAAAAAAAAGCACATTAAAACTCTTTGTTGTGTATACGTCTGGGTGTTTGCATAAATGTGTATGTTCTTGTTAGGTGTCTCCCTTAATCACTCTCCAACCCCACCCCACCCCCGTTTCTTAAAGACGGGATCTTTCAATGACCCTGTAGTAGTTAGAGTGGCTGCCAACAAGTCCCAAAGATCTTCCTGTCTTCACCTCCCCGGAGCAAGGAATATAGGTGCTACAACAACTGATTGTTTTTTTTTTATAGGTGCTAAGTATGAAACTCAAGTCCCCATGCTTGTATGACAGTCTTTTATCAAGCCATCTCCCTTATCCCTCAAACAAAGCTCTTTGTAAAAAGATATACTATATATTCTCAAATATAATCTGACAGACGTATTACATTTATTTATTCATTTGTATAGACCCCTACACAAGTAAATCTGATGGGTTATTTTTTATCAAAAGTGATACATTAGAAAAAAAGACATGTCCAGTTTAGAAGTGGACAAATCACTTCAATGGGCACTTCATAAAAGGAATGCAAATGGGCAAAAAATAGGTACAGAATTATCAGCCTCTAAGGAAATATAAACCAGCTCTAGTTAGAATGGCTTTTCGTTTGAACAAGGAATTCTTTTATATTGTTTGTTAGAAATATAAAGTATAACTACTATAAAAAACAGTGTAGTAATTCCCCCAAAAAACTAAAAGACAATCTAGCTATCTGAAGCCTAAGAACAAATCCAAATGAAATTACCATTCTACCAAACAGACACATTGAGGTCCGAGTCACTGAGACTTTCACAATACAGTGAGATATGTAACCAACCTGGGTGCCCAACAGCGCGTGAGCAGCTAACGAAAAGATGGTCTATAAACATGATGGAACGCTAAAGAAAGCCAACATCCTGTAATTTACAGTAAAATGAAACCTGGGTGCCCAACAGCGCGTGAGCAGCTAACGAAAAGATGGTCTATAAACATGATGGAACGCTAAAGAAAGCCAACATCCTATAATTTACAGTAAAATGAAAGGACCTGGGTAATGTGAAATAAACCAGGGAAGAAAGACGGGTATCACATATTCTCCCTCATACATGGAAGCTGAAATAGCATGGTCTAAATGTAGAAGTGATGGGGAATCTCGGCCAGCCAATGATCTTTAAGGGGTTGGACCAGGTTAGGGCGTGACCTTTTGGGTATCAGGAGAAAACCACCGCCCACCTAGGGTTCGTTCGTGTTCTCTCTCTCTCTCCCTCTCTCTCTCCCTCTCTCTCTCCCTCTCTCTCTCCCTCCCTCCCTCCCTTCCTTCCCCCCTCTCCCCACACACAGCTGAGGTTGGACTTTTCATTCCTGTTTCATGAGTTTGTCTCTTATAATGAAAATATAACTAAATTATCTTGGAGTTAGCCTGGGATGCTTTAAACAGTGCCTTTCAACAATTGGCACCAACATGGGGCTTGGGGACTGGTACATCTCCTTTTGGGGACCCTCATGGCTCCAGCCAGCCACTGCTGGGCCCCACGTGGGTATTTGGGTACTGAACCTCCCCGTGCCACAGCTCTACAGCAGCCTCTGGCCTTGGTAATATTTCAGAGCCACTCTGGGTCCAGCTTTCCCGGCACACCACAGAGGCCCAGAGAGGGCGCAGGCTTCCCTGGGTGTCTCTGTCGGTGTTGCTGCCTTGCTGCTTCTGTAATACCCACGCTGTGGCTGCCCAGTTAGGAATCTCCTTAGAAGAGCACACAGTCTGTGATTTGCACTGACAAAAGGCTCTGAGTTTTCTCTTTATCCTGGTCACCAATTCTTAAAATCGCTTTGATCATCTTAAAAACTGATCTTAATTTAAGCATTTTTTTCAGTATCTAATGCACTAAAATCAATTCAAAAAGTCCACGGCTTTAATTTTCCA
>NC_022016.1:72403615-72415051 GCF_000317375.1 Microtus ochrogaster
TTTCTCCTTTAAAAATGCCTTAATAATAGAGTCAAAAATGAGGCACTTTTAAAAATTATATAGTCTTTACATACTGATAACGACCAGCTAAAAAGGAAAATCATCACTCTGGAGAAGGATACAACCAATTTGACAAACAAAACCCAGTCAATGACAGAGGGTGCTGAGATATTGTCTGAGAGAATTCATGTTGTTAAATGTATTCATCAAAATCTGTTAAACAGTTGTAATAGATTAACAGATAGGGTGTCCCTCTAGGATGGTAATAAATATGCCATAAAAATTATGTCTAAGGATGAGACGTTATCTTTACTGGACCGACTTTATACCTTGGAATCCTCAATGAGGGCATTGGAACAAAACACCAGACAGGAGATCCAGACTTTACAAAAGGCAGTGGTAAAAAGATTTAAAAAGATTAAAAAAATTATCAAAATTGATGAGCAGAGACAAAAGGTACAAAGACAAAATTTAGCCTCATCAGTACGTACCAAACTCCAGGATGGCTTACCCAGAGTTCTAACTACCTATCCAGCAATCTCCTCAGAAAGATCACCTGGGACCAAGTACCTAAGGTAGTCAAAGAATGTACATGGGAGCCTAGACGTGTGAGTGATCTAAAAAAAGAAATTAAACAAGCAATAGTTTCTTATGGCCTACACTCACCCTTTGTTAGGAAATGTGGGCTTCAAGCAATGAGGCTACCCCACATTATTCAATTAATCTCAGCGGTCCTAGAAATGGACCACAGCTTCTCTAAAAATGTTATTGGAGAAAAGAGGCGAAAACTTTTAAAGCAGAGAAATGCAAAAAGACTTAAGATTTCCCAAGATCAAATTCTTGGTGTGGGACTTTACTTTGATTCTCACAACCAGGCTTTTTATGACAAACACACCTTGTCCCTATGTAACACAGCAGCCTTAAATGCTTGGGACAGGATTCAGGAACCAAAAAGAAAATTAAATCATATATTAGGGTTAAACAGGGACAGAAAGAATCCTTTAGTGACTCTTTACAAAGATTAACTAAGGCAGTACAAATAGGAGTAACAGACCCAGAAGCTAAATATGTACTAATTGAATCTTTGGCTTTTGAGAATGCCACCTTAAAATACAAAAAGATCCTTGATCCTTTAAAGATTAGATCAACATCAATAGATAAATGGATCTTATTCACAATGAATGTTGAGACATTTGACTATAGTACTAAAGCTTGGGAAGGAGAAACAATTTCCAATGGTATGAGGAGACATCAAAATGTCAAATGTTTTAATTGTGGTAAAATAGGATATCTCAAAGGGATTATAGCACATCCTTCAACACAGAAGAGTAATTACAAGAGATTAGGAAAGATGGATACAGGAGACTGAATTTGATCCACATGTATTGGAGTATCAAACTAAACCCTGTAAGATGGTCTTGAAGACAAAATCTGAAATAGTGCAGAAAAAAATCTATTTCTATAATGATATGAATGAGTTTTAAATTTATGTCTTTCAAACATGGCAAAATGATATAAATGGAAAAAACACAGAATGCTTAAAGCAGCATTATTCATGATAATTAAAGTACAAAAACTTTCCAAATGTCTATTAACAAAAACAAATAGTGCAGACTTAATGTAACATGGGACTGAACAAATTACAATTATACGCAACTACAGACAAAAAGCTCACAAACATAATCTCAGGTAGAAGAAACAAGATATAAACGATTCTGCTTCTAAAAAGTTCAAAGGGGGTGCAATTATGCATGGGGGTGGCTTTTAGTGGGAACAAAGAACGGAGGCATTGACCAAAGGGAGCTCCTGGGATACCATTTCTGTGGCTTTTTAGAAGCAGTGCTCATGAGTGGTGTTTATACTATCGGTACCCCTGGAAAGAGTGATGAGAACGATGAGGATCTTTCAAGAATAGAAGATGCTGTGGTTGTCATTGAGAAATGTCCCCCATTGACTCACATTTTGAACACTTGATCCCCAGTCGGTAGTACTATTTAGAAAGATTGTGGAATCTTTAGAGTTTTTCTAGAAGAAGTAAGTCATTGGGGGTGGGCCTTGAGGTTTTATTGCACAGCCTCATTTGCTGTTCATTCCCTGCTTCCTGAATGTACATGCAATGCAGCCAGTCAGACTTCTGACATCATATCTCCCCTTGCCTGCTGCCATGTCTTCACCACCATGATGTGGGAGTGTCATATATCAATCTGTTGATTTCATTGGTTAAGTAATAAACAAATTGCTTGGTCTCTTAGAACATAGGTGGGTGGAGTAAACAGAACAGAATGCTGGGAGGAAGAGGAAGTGAGCTCAGACTCGACAGCTCTGTGCTCTGGAGCAGAGACGCCATGCTCCCATCTCCAGGGCAGACGCAAGAGCTCTGCTCTCTGAGACAGACATGATGAAGCTCCGACCCAGGATGGACATAGGCTAGAATCTTCCCGGTAAGACCAGTGCTCACAGATTATTAGAGATGAGTTGATCGGGATATCAGAATTAGCCAGTAAGGGCTAGAGCTAAAGGGCCAAGCAGTGTTTAAATGAATACAATTTGTGTGTTGTTATTTCGGGGCATAAGCTAGCAGGCGGCCAGGGGTGTTGGGGACGCAGCCCCGCTGCTCCCATTACTACACCACCAAAATGGACTGTAGATTTCTGGAACTAAGTCAAAATAAACTTTTCTTCCTTGCATTGCTTTTGTCAAGGTATTTTATCACAAAAACAAGAAAGTAAGTAGGTGGGGTGGATAATTTTAAGTCAATTAAGAGCTCTTAGAGGCCCTGGACATGATGGTATATACCTGGCTTCCCAGAGGCAGAGATAGAAGGATCACCCCAACTTGGTTCTACATAGTAGTTCTAGGCCAAACAGCGACATTCAATGAGATTCCATATCAAAAACATTAGGACACTGAATCAATACCTAAACTATGGCAAGTCCAAGGTTACTAAATCTATCAGCAAGCTGGAACTTGGTGCAGAGATTGGCCCAGTTTGTTGGCCTTTACTCATGCCAACACTAACTCTGGGAACGAGTCAGGAGTGATCTGATGTACATATGCCCTAACTCCTACCATCACCAGACTCCTGCCAAAATAACACAAGGCTCCTTTCTTCTTTGCCCATGATGAAACTGTCTCACTGATTTTCTCCAAATTTCCTTTTCATGAAGTCCTTAAATTCTCTGAAGATTGTTCTAACATGGAAGCAAAAGACTTTTATTTTTGGCCTATGACTAAGCACCATACTAAGAACTGTATGGGTATATTCAATTCTACAAACGCAGACGGAAGACATGTAGCGTCATGCCTAGGCTGCAGAGAGCACACTAGGAACTGAGAGGACATATGAGCATGACAGCACGTTAAATGCTAACACAAGGAACAAGGTGTAGCAGGAATAATAAAAACCCAGAGACAGACATTGAGGTTCAACCTGAAGATCAGAAAGGCAAAACAGCCAACCCCTAGAGACACCTTTTACCTCTACCAAATCTTCAAACCAAAAGGGCAAAACTCTGTCTCCATGAATCCTCAGACTCCACACTCCACTGAGTTGCTGTCTCTTCCCCTTTATATTCCTTTCTCTGCTTAGCCATATCGCTCCTGTCTCCACCTCCCTAGTGCTGGGATTAAACATGAGTAACTCCCAAACACTGGGATTAAAGGTGTGAGCTACTATCACCTGGATCTGTTTCTAAATTATCTTGTGTATCCCAGGGTATCCTTGAACTCACAGAGATCCATCTGCCTCTGTCTCCCAAATCCTAAGATTAAAGGTGTGTGCCACCATTCCCTGGCCTGTAGGACTGACTAGTGTGCTTGCTCTGCCCTCTGATGCTCAGGCAAGCTTTATTAATTAAAATAAAAATAACAGACCACTATAACAAGGAGCTTATTTTAGCTCACAGCTCAAGAACATGGGTTAATATGGTAGGAAGTCATAGCTACAGGACCTTGGTGGCTGCTCAAACTGCTCTGTGGCGACAAAGTTGAGATCTGAGTGCTGCAGCCCCATAATCTTTCTCCTTTTTATCTGGTCCAGGACCCTAGGCTATGAAATGGTGCTGCCCACATTTCGTGTAGGTTTTCTTACTTCAGTTAACCTACTCTAGAAGATCCCTTACTGACATATTCAGAACTTTGTTTTCATGGTGATTCTAAATCCTATTAAGTCGATAAACAAGATTAGCCATCACAATCCCACTTATTGTCAACCTGACACACAAACATAGCAGGTTAAGTCATAACCTTCCACCCCTTGTCCTCAGCCTCATGGGCATCTGATAATGCAAAATGTACCCAATCTAATTTCACAAGTCCTTATAATCTTTACCAGTTGACACACTGTTTAAAATTCCAAAGTCCAAGCTTCTGTTGAGACTGGAGGTAATCTCTTAATTGGGAGTCACTATAAACCCAAAGTTACAGTCTTACAATACACAAAGACACAGAATAAACATGCCCATTCCAAAGAGAGCTCTGGAGCACAGCAAGAAGGACTTGACCAAAGCAAGACAGAAAATTCATCAGGGAAAACAGCACATCCTAAAGCTCCACTCTGAGTGGATTTAGGGGATCATGATGGAATCATTTGGGCTCCAAGGAGTTTGGATGGCCTCATCCCTCAACTCTGCTGCTTGAAGTACACACAGCCCCTCTTTTGAGTCAACAATCCCCCTCCGTGCCTACAGTTTTCTTCAGCAGAATTTCCATAGTAGCATCACCCACACAACAGGGTCTTCACTACAACCTTGATTCCACCTCCACAGCCTCATGTAGTGACCTTGCAGGACCTCCTAACTTGAACTCCGACTCTGGCACACATTGCCTGTCCTTAGTGGCTCTCTGGAGGTCTGTGGTGCAGACTTCATAACCTCTTTAATCTTGCCTCTTTTATGCCTGTTAAACTAGTATCCTGTGGACAATGCTGCCAAGTCCCGCAGCAGCTTGGACTAGAGCCTGACCTTTTGGACTATAGTTGTACTGGCCTCTCTATGCTGACTCAGAAGGAACACATTCCTAGGAAATTGATTTTGGTCTGGGATCCCCTACAAAATCATTCTTGGTTTAGGCTCCCTCCTTTCAGATGATTTTGAACTTTCATTAGAGCCTTCTGTGAGCGAGGTCTTGCCCTCTGAGTACCTTTCCTATTGCCCCAATGCTGAGTTCCAATTTCTCTTTCGTGGCACTCATCTCCTTAACAATTACAGATGTTTTTGTTTTGTTTGGTTTTGCTGTTTTATTTGTTGTCTGTTTGATTCTGTTTTTCAAAACAAGGTTTCTCTGTCATGGAACTCACTCTGCAGACCAAGCTGGCCTTGAAATTAGAACTCAGAGATCCACCTGCCTCTTCCTGAGTGCTGGGAACACTGCCACCACTGCCACCTACCAGATGTTGTTTGTTTTGTTTGTTAATCATCAACCTTGTCTGAAACCTAACACTTAATTCACACATTTCCTCCCCTAACTTCAGCTTTCTTAACTCCGCTCAACTTCTGCTCTTTCTCTCTGCAGACCTGGATTATGCCAATGAGCAGCAACCATAACACAGTCTGAATGCTATTCCATCTAGTTAACTTCCCCTGTCAAATGAATTGGTCCGTTCAGCCTCACTCGGGTTCTCAGGAAACAGGTAAAATACAGCCAGAATCTTCTACCAAAATATTGTAAGACTAGTCCCTAACCCAGTTCCAGACAGACTCCTTGTTCACCTCTGACATCTCAAGAGGTAGGCCTCCTTTGTCCACATGTCTCTCAACATTCTTGTCTTCCAAAATCCCAACAGAATGTTCCATTAAATTCTGCTCACAGCCCTTCAGAGCCTTTGTAGTCCACAGATGCAAACTCTCCACAGTCCTCCTGCAAACCAGTTTCAAAGAACCACCACTCCTGGGTACCAATTATATGTTTTAGTTAACTTTCCTCATTACAATAGCCAAATTCCCAACGAAAGTAATTAAGAACAAGGGGTTTATTTTGGTTTATAGTTCATCATGAGGGGAAGTCATGGCGGGGGAGCTTACAGCAGCTAGTCACATCATATCCACACAGAGATGGATACCTCAACTCAGAAACTGGTTTCCTTTTTATTCAAAGAGGACCACAACCCATGGAATGGTGCTACCCACAGTCAGTGTGGCATTCCACCTCCACCTAATTTTAAAAAGCCCAGAGAACTGTTTCCACAATGATTTTAAATCCCATCAACTTGAAAAGTTTTACCAACACAGACAGGATGGTGTGTCCAGGGCCTAAACACAAAACTCAGACTAGTTTACCCCTAGATCACCAATGCCTCTTGTCACGTATCAAGTGTCCTTGTCACATCTGCATGCTTATCACACTTGCATCTTATCACGTTATCGCAGCACATAATAATAAATGAAGCCGGGACTGGAGAGATGGCTCAGAGGTTAAGAGCATTGCCTGCTCTATCAAAGGTCCTGAGTTCAATTCCCAGCAACCACATGGTGGCTCACAACCATCTGTAATGGGGTCTGGTGCCCTCTTCTGGCCTGCAGGCATACACACAGACAGAATATTGTATACATAATAAATAAATAAATAAATAAATAAATAAATAAATAAATAAATAAATATGAAAAAATAATAAATGAAGCCATGATGGAAGGAAGGACACTGGATGAGAGTAATCAAAATGAGCTACTTATTACTCCATCAAAGAGCAAGGTGGAGATAGAGGTGTGCCCTTCGTTGTGAACCAGACACAAGCTGAAACTGGAGAAATAAAACCTGGCTAAAACTACTGACAGTCCCATAATAATACATATAGAACAGATTCAGTACTGAAAGGATGAGTCCATATATCCCAAAAGACCTTTCTCACTTGGTTGTTTTTACCATGTGAGTGTGTGTATTTATTTTTCATTCTTTCAATCAGTAAATATTGTTTGATTGACGTATGTAAAGAATTGCCTTAAATGCTGAAAATAAGCAGAAGTTGCACTCTGGCAGAGAATATAAATAATAAGCAAGCATATGAAATAATGTTGATTCAATGGCAATAAATTAAGAAAATAAAGCACATAAAGAGAAAAAACACAGGCTATTTTAAATCAATCAGGAAAGGCCTGAGGACTTTTTGGTTTTTTAAATAAAAACTCTATACTTAACTTCTTTAAGGTTATACCTCAAGGTATATTGATTTCTACTTTTTTGGGAGGTGGGTGGGGGGTTAAGACAGAGTCCCACTATGTGGCTCTGACTGTCCTGGAACTCACTAGGTAGACCAGGTTAACCTTGAACTCACAAAAGATCTACTTGCCTTTGCCTCCTGAGTGCTGGGATTAAAAGTGTGTGCTACCACATCTGGCTTTTGCTTTATTTTTTTAAATCTTTATTTATGCTGGCTTTAGACTGTAAGTTTAAAATATTTAAAACTTAAATCAACCTAAAATTCCATTAAAAATAGCTTAATATTTACATAATCACTTACGGTACGACATAATCAGAAAAAGTCCACCAGTGTAGAAGAGATTATTTTAAAATGCTAGAAGATACATTCAAGTCTCGGATAAAGGATCTAACGTTTTCTGCCTGTGCTCACTCTGGAGGACTGGAGACCCTGCAGGAGCATGACCACCAGCTCCTCATCACATGCCTCGTGTTTTTCCAGCTCCCGTCCTGTGTCCATTTCCTCCTGCAGTTCTCACTCAACAACTTCATCTCCATTTCCTTTCCAGTTCTACAAACCCCTCCTAACTGCAAGAACGGGTTTTCTTCCAATGTATTGAATAAATATAATTTCAAGTTCCATAAAATCTCTTATAATGAGTTGTGGGATAATTTAAAATTCTCTACAAAATAAGAGACACAAAACTGGTTTTCACCTCAAAGGCCCTTAGGTTTCATTTTAACGATTACCCCTGATATTGTAACATGCATCCTTGACTCACTAATGTCTAGCACAAGTTTGGAGTTTTGCTTTTCTCAGATAATGCAAGGGCTTTAGAACACATCGGGCTACTCTCACATTTAGCATGTATTTAATTCCGACATATATTTTAAATCTTAGAGGATGAATTTTTGTTATCTATTGCCTATATCTAAATAGTTATCTATTTAGTTACTGCTCTGTCAGTCCACACCAGTGCCTTTCGTTTCCTTTTGGGCTTTGTGGTGGCTTGAATAAAAATGGCCCCCATAGGGAGGGCACTATTAGGAGGTGTGGCCCTAAACTAGTCGAGGCCTCCTTGGAGGAGCAAGTCCCTGGAGGTAGGCTTTGGGGTTTCAGAAGCACAAGCCAGGCCAACTACTGCTTTCAGCTGCCTGCAGTTCAGGTTGTAGGGTTCTCGGCTTCCTCTCCAGCACCATGTCTGCTTGTTTGCGACCCTGCTTCCCACCATGATGATAACGGACAAACCTCTCAACTCTAAGTCAGCCCCAGTTAAATGCTTCTTTATGAGTTGTCATGGTGTCTCTTCACAGCAAGAGAAGCCCAACTAAGCGTGGTTTCTTGCTTTCATTTGGAATTACTTTCTCACTTACTGGATAATTCACTTTGATGTTTCCTTTACTGTGGCTGTGCTACCAACAAATCCAAGTTATCCATTAAAAACACACAAAATGCGTGCTACTTTATTTTTAGGCTTTATTTTCCTCCCATCAAATGGCAAAAGTTGGGAGTTTATTTCTTTCACCTCTTACCTTCAAAAATCACTCCTGTCTACTTTCTCTTTCCCTTCAAGACTGTGCAATACCCATGCTGTGACAATCACTGGTCTTTCCTGAATCCAAAGTAGTGTTTACATGACAGTAAATGTGCTAACTTTTAGTTTACTTAGTTTTCAAAATGGATTTAGGACACAGAGTATCAATATAATATGATCACACATGTCCTTAAAACACAGAACTGTTACTTCCTAGCCCAGTTTTCACACAAGGCATACTAGGTTGTGACACTCAATGAGTGGATCCTGTCAACTCTAGTAAGAGTCTCAAGTGGGAGCCATGTGTATGCACTATGAGCAGACAACCTAAATGGAAGCTGGAAGTAGGCTTCTGTTTCCTTATGATTGTGCTGGTAAAAACAATGGCCTTACACTTCTTCCATAGTTCCTCCAGCCCAATGTCAATTACCAATGACAGGTTATTTTCATAAAAATGATGTTCAGGGGCTGGCAAGATGAATTAGTGTTTATAAACTCTTGCACACAGGCCTAAAGACCTGAATTCAAAGTTCCCCACATTTCAGCCAGGTGGTGGTAGTGCACGCTTTTAATCCCAGCACTCGGGAGGCGGATGCAGGCAGATCTCTGTGTGTTCGAACCCAGCCTGGTCTAGGACAGGCTCCAAAGCTACAGAGAAACCCTATCTTGAAAAACAAACAAAAACAAAATTCCCAACATCTCACAGGTTGGCAAGGTAGAACTGATTCTCAAGAGTTGTCCTCTGACCTCCAGACTCTCACCATGATAAATAGGCACTTGTATACACACACACACACACACACACACAATAATAATAATAATAATAATAATAATAAGCCAAGCGGTGGTGGCACATGCCTTTAATTCCAGCACTCAGGAGGCAGAGGTAAGTAGATCTCTGTTAGTTGGAGGCCAGCCTACTCTAGAGAGCAAATTCCAGGACAGTCTCCAAAGCTACAAAGAGAAACTCTGTCTTGAAAACTTAAATAAATAAATAATTTTAGATGTTTGGTAGACAAACTGAATAAGCATTATTTATCTTAGTATATATCCAAAAAAAGTTTCTTTAGAGAAAGAAACCCCCAGGAATGGAGAGATGCCTCAGCAACAAGACCATGTACTGCTCTTTCAGAGAACCTGGCTTCAGTTCCTAGCACTCACTTTGTATGGATCACAACTGCCTGTAGCTCCAGGTCCAGGGAATCTGAGATACTCTCCTAGCCTCTGTGGACACTGCATAGATATGCCACAAACCCCTACACAGAGACACACACATACATACAATTAATGTATTTTAAAAATACCACTTAAAAAAGGAAAACCTAAGGCTCTCTTTCTATTCACACTTACCCTACAATTAACTTTTTCTGTAGAGGTTCCAATAATAAATAGAGAGGACTTTCACTGTGTTCCAATTTGTGTCCCATGCATTCTTTGTCTCTCTGTGGTCCAATCTGGATATTTTCTTTTCACCTATCATTTTCTGCACTGATCTTTTCAATAGAGTCCAATCTGTTAAGACATTTAGAAAGTTCTATTTTGATGACTGCATTTTTCTGTTCTACAAATTTCCTTTGTCCAGTACTGAAAAAAAAAAAAAACCTTGACCTTGAACATATGAATAAGTAAGTTAAGGTTCATGTCTGATAACTTTAAAATCTGAATCACTTTCATGTATTTCCTGTTACCACAAAACTCTCCTACAATGCTGAATGCCGTGTGTGAACATCCGTAGAGACCCCACTTGACTTTCTTTCCTTTACAGAAGACAGGAAGTAGACATTCTTAGTCTGGGATTAAACAGACCATAAGCAGAATTTTTCATCTTCCAAGTAGTGGAACCATAAACTCACATGCTTACCAAGGATTGGCTCTAAAAACTTTAACTCTATCTTCTCCTCAGGACTAGACCTGCTTAGTTCTCTCTTCTGGCTATGGCTCTCTGCTTGATGTCTCACATTTACACCTTACTATTAGCAAACCTCTCAGAACGTCAAGTTCACGCCAGAGGATTTTTCTTCTCAGAAGGTTTCCTTGAAATAGTTTTGGCTGCCTTCAAACAGATGGTTGTGGAGTTACTTGGGGTTTCTCCTCCAGTTTCCTAGTTGTTCTTAAGGAGAAAGTTCATTTCATACAAGCTATAGTCAGGGTAGACACACTAACACTGGGGGAAATGAATGCACAAAGACAGAATGCTAAAGCTGACAAGCGCATCACAGGCAGCTATGCCTACCTTCCATGGAAACTAGGTAGTCTGCAGTCATGAGCCTGCTGGACGACCATCTCCACCCGAGTAAATGGGTCAATAACAAATCTCACTGATGCATGGTACGGGTGCCTGGAAACAACCCTCACTGCGGCCCATAATGCACCTCCTTGGATCCGTCTCTAAGCCATCGCCAGTTATGGCGACTCTTTTTCCAGATGATGGTACTTTAGCTGCTTAACGCACAGTCACACCTGTTTCCTCACAGTGCCAAAACCATCACATTTCCTCTATAAGAGGGTGCACACACACTTGTGGAGTTCTCCTAGAGATGAAGCTTACTGTCAGAATGAATCACAGCTGGCTATATTTTTTCCAAGCTGTAACACCAAGAACTGAACCTATTATTCCAAATTTGACATAAAGTATGATGAAACAAAACTTCTACAACCACCAATTGATATTGTCTCTGCACATCTGCTTTCTGCCTGGAAACAATTTTATCATTTAAACATTCATAATGCCTAGTTCTTAAGCTTGTGGTCACCAAAAAAAAAAAAAAAA
>NC_022016.1:72415151-72430714 GCF_000317375.1 Microtus ochrogaster
AAAAAAAAAAAAAAAACCTCTGAGTCTTTGGAACTACTATCAATTGTTCCATTCTTTATGCACCACCTGTGTTTTGGTTTGGGTTTTAACCTAAGAGCTAGATTTGACACTTGTTCCTATTGAATTTCACTTTCCTGGTTTTTATATAGCAACCTAAATATTGTATTCAGTTAAAACAGTGATTCTATAGTTTGTCTGCCAGTTACTTCATCTAGCTTTTTGCCACCCTAAACAGCAACTCTTATTGGATCTGAGGTCATGTCAAAATCGTTTGAATAAACTCAATTGTATGAACTAGAGAGATGGTTCCGTGGTTAAAAGCATCTACTGCTCTTCCAGAGGACCTGAGTTCAATTCCCCGCACCTCTCAGGCAGGTCACAGGTCCAATACCTTTGGCCTCTGCAGGCACTTGCACGTACACACACATATACACATAACTAAAAATAAAAATAAATTAAGACAATTCAAGTATAAAGAGAGCATGCCCTTCCTGATCGTACCTGACTCCTCTGAGAATAGTACTTCAGCAGCAATAAACCATCCGGAGCACATTTTATCTTAATCACAAAGCTACTATGAACAACAGCAAACTTTCTTGCTGAAATCAACTGATAGTATGCAGTCTAGTTGTAAGATTATCTAACAACTCACAAAGCACTGGAACAGGCTATGAAGAGAGGACCTGGTACAAATTGGAGAGAAGATGGGCCATCATATAATAGTAACTTAAGACAGTAAGTAGGAAACAAGAATCATTTAAGCAAATTGTGTTAACATTCTCATTTCATTTAAATTAGTAAGTCAGATGTTTATAGTAGTGTCTATAGCCACACTAATAACAATAATTTTATTTGTGCTTGCTAGTCAATATAACCAAGCACAGGAAATATATAATATATACTGGTGGCATTATTGCATTACCTTAGGAGGACTGAAATCAGTTCTGGAATCTCATACAGCACCAACTCAAGCAGAGTCAAGAAGGAAAACAAAAATAATGCATACTAATAGAATTGCACAAATAAAGTAAGAATTTAGAAAAAAAGAATTGGGGGTATAAGTAAACATTTAATTTCATTATCCTTCCACTATAGTAACCATTTTTAATTGGTTGATAGAGAATTTACAATTTAGAAAAAGGCAGAAGTACCTAATGCACACATACCGCTCACTGGGTTTTAATAATACATAAAATGACAATAACCCAAAGAGCAAATATTTTAATAACAAAGCACACTAGCATTTGGAAAAAGAGATGTAAATTTTGTTAGTGTTTTTAGCTACATAAAAGGCTGATTTTAAAAATCTAAGATTCGTTGAAAGAAAGTATATTTAAAACTTTAAAAGCAAAGGCACCACCAAACGAAACAAATGAAAATCTATCAGAGGCGAGCACCATTAAACAAATATCTGCTTAGGCAAGGAGACTGCTCCCTTGATGCAGGGAAGAGAGTTTCTATTATTAGCAGAGATAAAAACTCCCTGAAATTCCTTCCTCACTAGCACCATGCTAAAAATAAGGTGGTTTACCACACATCAAAATAAACACTGCTTTGCATATTCATCTCATTTGCCTAAATAGAAAAGTACAAACCTGATTCACAAACTTTCTCTCATATTTGGATCTCAATGTGCTAAGATTTGCTCTCGTTGTTACAGAACATTCAACGTTGATACCCACTGACTAATTACCTCATAAAGGATTTGAGATTAGATCTTTCTGCTAGATCAAATTAAATTACCTACCTGACCTCAAAAATTAATTTCTTCTGCAAAATATTTTCCCTATCATTACGGAAAGCACAGGGATCGCAGGGTATTGAGGTAGTATCACTCAGCAGAGCATTCCCTCAGCTGACTAGAAGCACAAAAGAAGCCAACAGTTTGGCCTGTTTTTACTCAAGCAGTGACAGCAACAAAAATAAGGAAAAGCAGCCCTGTGTCAGCACGAGAACATGACGAGGTCCACAGAACTGAGTCCTGATCTCCTCTGGGGAATGTGCCTTCACACTTGCCTTCGTGAGTGGGAGAGCGTGACAAGTGAGCAGTGGCTACACAGCCGGCGATTCTCAGCCTATTTACTCAAAAATTCCTCTCATCAAATAAAGTTCCGTTCTCGGAACCAGATCACGGCTAATGCTCACAATGTAGCTGTGAATATGAGGACCTTCTGAGCTACGTATTTCCGTGTACTTCTCACAGCTGTGTAAGGAACATATGAGTTTGGCACATGCCACCACACCTGGCTTGTGATAGGCCAAGTTCCGCACTGCGTCATCCGACTCCAACGTCTGTACACTGAAGAGCGTGTGCAAGTGCCATGTCTCTGCAGACATGCCCGGCATACATCTACCACTTGTAGCAGAAGACTACTCTGTGGATCGATAAACCCAAATGTACATAGCATAGTAATTACAATATAGTTTATAGTTTTTTAAAAACTTATTTCCCTTTGCTATTTTATTTTTTGCCGTCTGTTTTATTTTTGAGGCAGACACTGACTGTGTAGCCAAAGCTGGGCTGACACCCAGGATCCTCCCATCCTTAGCCTGTGTGCTGGGATACTAGCTGTGCTTCCCTTTACTTACATCTGACATATCTGTATTTCCACTCTATTCTAAAGTAATCTGATCTCTAGTAAAGCGAGGTCAGCAATTAAATACAAGTAATTTCAAGTCAATCTCATTTCCAAGTCAGCTTACTGCCCACTTTGTCAAGGTCCTTATAAGTTTAGAACAGAAAGACAAGGACAAAGATGGAACTGTTCGGGGCCTTCGGACTAGCAGAAATAAAAAATAAATCTGAAGAAAAACATAGGTGTAACTTGTAGTCTTCCAAGTGGCCATTTAGAACTTGTTATTTGTATTTTGAAATGTTTCATTTAAAAAATAAATGGGGAACTAGTGAAATATTTACTTATTTCTTGAAAGCTAGGTCTCATGGATAACTAACTGAAAAGCAGAATGACCAGTGTTCTAGGCACTCTGCTGACTAGACAGAAAGATGGAACAGAAAAGCACTTACTGGTGCACAAACATAACCATTCTCACAGGCCAGCCTCCCAGTCTTCACCTTGAAAACAAGTGCTTCTTTTTAAATTAATAATTGGCATTATAAGTTAAATCTCCTTCAGCCAGTCTTTGCCAATCATATACAAAAGATCTATTCTAGGGCTGGAGAGATGGCTCAGAGGTTAAGAGCACTGACTGCTCTTCCGGAGGTCCTGAATTCAATTCCCAGCAACCACATGGTGGCTCACAACCATCTGTAATGAGATCTGGTGCCCTCTTCTGGCATGCAGGCCAGAACTGGCATGCTGAACACTGTGTACATAATAAATAAATCTTAAAAAAAAAAAAAAGATCTATTCTAGTTCTACCACCTTTAGGTAAGTTTGAGAATAACAGAGCATGTCTAACTACAAGAGTTCCAAATAATAGTTTTATCCAACCCAGAATGAGTGTAGCTTTAAACCATCAATTTAGAGGAGAAATTTTGTTTTTTGTTTTTTTTTTGTTGTTGTTGTTGTTTTTTGAGACAGGGTTTCTCAGTGTAACAGTCCTAGCTGTCCTGGAACTAGCTCTTGTAGACCAGACTGGCATCAAACACACAGAGATCTGCCTGCCTCTGCCTCCTGAGTGATGGGATTAGCCACCACCCAGCTGAGGAAATTTTTAAGAAATTAAAAACATGCTGTTTTTTCAACTTTGTCAACCCATATAATCTGTTTCCAAGACATGATCTAGAAACAGCAATACTACAGCCCAATTAAGGAGAAAATTCAATTTAGTTTACTAGGAAGTTGTAATTACTTATTAGCAAATAAGACTTTATATGCTTTTTAAGAGTGATTTGAAGCTGTGTTAGTCTATGAAGGCTATACTATTTATATTTCTGCTTATTAAGTGTAACTTTGATCAATAAATTTGTATGTCAACAATTTAAACTAAGTGTAAATAGCATAACAGTAAAGAGAGAAAGCACACAAAATGGTCCTCACTCCTCTCTTCCACATCTTTATTGCCACATAAAATTTGACAATCCACTATTAAGGTTTTATAGTAGAGATTAATTTTATAAAATCTAAATCTAGAACTATTAAAAACGTATGAGCTCTCAGCAAAACATGCTGAGACAAGTAGCTAACCACACAGTAAGGCCACCTTCAGCTTCACTGCATACCATACTTAGGAATGAAGTCACAATATATCCCAGTTACAAGTAAACGCCAGAACAATCAAATATGCATAGGAAAACATAGCCACAAATCTTTCAGACCTCCTAGGCAAAGATTTTTTAACTATGGTATCAAATATTTGACACCCCACCTCCAACTTTTTTCCTTAGAATTCACTATGTAGACCAGGCTGGTCTTGAACTCACAGAGATATGATCCACTTTTTAAAATGACAAATTTGAACTCAGAACTTCAGAATGTTTTTTTCAAAAGAAACAACTAAAAAAAAATGAAAAATCGGACTGAAGCTGTAGCTGTGACAGAGTGCTTGCCTAGCCCGCCTGAGAACCTCTTACATGGGGCATGCTGGCGCATGCCTTTAATCCTATCACTCGGGCAACTTATTGAGTTTGGTGCCAATCTGGGATACATAAGTTCCTAAGAAATGAATGAAGGCGTGGGGGGGGGGAGTCCTACAAAGCACAGAGAATTATATTTGCAACACATATTCACAGCAAGAAACTTGTAGCAAAAGTTTGTTCTTATTTTTAAATCCTTTTAATTCAGCTTAAAAGTTGATGAGCAACTTGTCTTAGCCTGCCTTCCACTGGTATCCAGCATATTTGAGAGGAGGTAAGTTATTAAATGAGGCTATTTATTTTGGCTAGTGGCGACAGAGGTTGGGAAGCCTACCAGCATGGTGCCAGCATCTACTCAGCTTCTGGGAACAACTTCATGGTTCGTGATCTCAGCAGAAAAGCAGGACACGCAAGTGCATGGGAAAGCCACAAACCACACAGGGTAAAGTTGCTTTATAACCACTTCTATCCCACCATTACTTAACCTACTAAAGAAAAGCACTTGTTGGGAGTAGTGAGACCCCAGATCCTGAATTTCTTGTAATCCCCTGATCTGAGTGCCTAGAGCTGCTCTGAGCACGAGACCTTCAGGAGTTCCTGATGGCAGGAGAGTGGTTTCTGGTGGGTTTGGCTGGGGTGTGGCTATCTCTATATGATCTGCCCCTGAACACAATAAAGGGAACACATTGTTGGGGAATTCAAGGATGACCCATGTCGCTGTCTCTCTGTCTGTGTATTTTAACCTCCAGCCCCTTGCCCAAAGCTCGCAAACTGGGAGCCAGGGCACAGAGCGCAGACACAGGGGAGCGGTGCGCAGCAAGCAATGATTCCTCTTAAGAACCTAATGACCTCATAAGGGTCCCAGCACCTTTCAGTGCAATGTAGGAATCAAATTCCAATACAGGATAGGCCCGGCGGTGGTGGCGCACGCCTTTAATCCCAGCACTTGGGAGGCAGAGGCAGGAGGAGCTCTGTGAGTTCGAGGCCAGCCTGGTCTACAAAGGGAGTTTGGACAGGCTCCAAAGCTACAGAGAAACCCTGTCTCGAAAAAAAAAAAAAAAAAAAAAAAAAAAAAAAAAAAAAAAAAAAACCAATACAGGATAAACCCTATTCAAGTCATATAGCACACCCCAACCAAAAATGGAGCAAATAGCTAGGTATGGGGGTGCACATCTTTAATCCCAGGACTCGGGAGTCAGAGGCAGGCAGCTCTCTATGAGTTCTAAAGTTTGAGGCCAGCCTGGTCTACACAGCAAATTCCAGGACAGTCATATCTATGTAGCGAGACCTTGATTCCAAAAACAAAAGCAAACAGAAAAACCCACCAAAACAAGTAATATGCAAATTTAAGAAAATATGTGTATGATAGAGAAATGAAAAGACGGCCAATACCATTAGTCACTAGTAAAATGCAAAGTTTAAACGTCAATGAGCTATTTCACACCAAGTGGAATAACTGTAACAAGTCAAACAGTAGCGGGTGTCAGTAAAGAAATGGAGAAAAATGTTGGTGGGGATACAAACTAGTACAACCATTTTGGAAAAGTTTGTCAGTCTCTCAAAAAGTTAAAAAATAAAGCTATGATTAGGAACCAGAAATTCTACTCCTAATTACCTATTCAAGATTTTAAAAAAAAAGATTTGGATATGAAGATATAATTGTTCCCCAAAAGTCTCTAGTTGGTGGCACTACAGTCTATGCGGACTCTGTCTTCAATAACAGACTAACCCTTGCTGTGCTCATAGCATGAGGGCCTGACGGGGTGGTAAGAGAAAGTAGGAGGTGGCCTGTATTTCATGCTTCCTATGCTCCCTGTCCTGCATTCTGACTCATGACAACCCAGAACAAGGAAGGATGCACTGAAAGCTCTCAAATGTGGATGAACTGTATCTTTCTTCCCTTCGGTTGTTTCCCAAGTGTTTTCTCAGGGAAACAACACACGTCCACACACAGACTGCCCGTGACTGCTCATGGACGTACTATTTGTAAAAGCCTTTAATGTAAAGACAATGTCCAGCAGCTAGTGAATGTGTGGAAAGGGGGGCGGTGTCACATACATACAACGGGAGACTACTCAACAATAAAAGGAACCATAGTGAGGCTATGCTAGGTATGACCCTCAAAAACATTGCTCAAAAAGCTAGACATAAGAGGCTCCACACTCAGCAGGGTGGTGGTAGCACATGCCTTTAATCCCAGGACTTGGGAGGCAGAGGCTGGCAGATCTCTGTAAATTCAAGGCCAGCCTGATCTATAGGTGGAGTTCTAGGACAGGCTCCAAAGCTACACAGAAAAACCCTGTCTCAAAAACCAAAAAAAAAAAAAAAGAAAGAAAAGAAAAAAAAGACTCAATAATCCCAATTCTTAGTTTCCAGAAAAGACATTTTATACATACTAGCCATAGATTAGTGGTATCCAGGGTTATGGGTGGGAATGGGTTTAACTGCAAATGGGCAAAATTGATGTTCTACAGCTAAGCTACAATGACAGTTGTTGTACTTTGTAAAATTACTAAAAAGGCTGTTTAACTGTACACTATGCACTTCAACTGTATGCTGTATACTAACATTCAGTGACTTTATGCTATGTAAAGCATACCTCAATAATGTTTTAATATATACATGTATGTGTGTATGTATACACACATATATATATACATTCATGCCTTGGCTAGGGGAGGCGCTCATGAAGGTGCGCTCCTGGCAGAGAAGCTACTAGAAGCTGACAGCTGCTCATGGGGCTGGGGGTTGGAGACTAGCTTTCTTCAGATGTGACCCCTAATAGGTTGCCCACGTTCCAGTGGTTGGCCCTATACTCACACACAGTCTGGCGGCACCATGTGGGCTCAGGGGTTGAAAAGGAGTACATGAAGTTGAAGGGGAGAGAGTGTGGGGTGGATTTGACTAAAAGCACATTATATAGAAGTACAAGACTGTCGAATGACAAGTAAAATGTACTTTTTAGATGCTCACACTTTGTTTCACCTGTCCCTTAAATTAACTGAACAACTGTAGTTGTATTGATTACAAACCACACGTCTGAGTTTAACGTCTGTCATAAATCACCCTGACTAAAAGCAACATAGTGGGGAAAGGGCTATGTTTTTTTTAACTCAAAATTCCAAGCTCTGTCCATTTCAGAGAAGTCAAGGAAAGAACTTGAAGCAGTCACATCCGCAGTCAAGATCTGAGAGAAAATACATGCATGCATGTTTGTTCATGCCTGGGCCTCTCTCTACACTTCTACATCCAGGACCCAAACACAGGGAATGGTGCTGTGCGGAATGGGTGGGTCTTCTCACTTCAGTTAATATAACCAAGACAATTCCCCACAGACATGCCCACAAGCTACCCTGATCTAAGTGATTCTTCATTAAGATTCCCTTCCTAGAAGAGTTTACCTCGTGTAAACTCTGACAATTAAAGGTAATTTATCACGCTGGGTGATAATGGCACACACCAGGTGATAGTGGCACAGGCCTTTAATCCTAGCACTCGGGAGACAGAGGCAGGCAGATCTCAGTGAGTTTGAGGTCTACAAAGAAAAACCCTGTCTCAAAAAAAACAACAAAAAAAAGCTCTTTAGGGACAATCAAATAATGCCAGGAAAGTTCCAGCCACACTCATTTTTCTCAGAAATCAAAGGTTCCTTCTGTTACATTTATATTTTAGGAAGCTGGTGCTCAGAACCAGATAGAGAACATAACCTAAATAGATTTAAATTATCCTTTGACGATGGGCTGAGCCAACAAAAGCACTTAACAGAATTTGAGAGGATATAAGGAGAAGTTATATAACTTACCCTAAAATGGCAAAGCAGCAGTTTTGCTTAACTGTGTAAAGACCTAACAAAGTAGTTCTCAGCAAAGATGTTGCTAACATCAGTAATCTCTGGATCATCATTATCTCCTGACTATCCACTTTTCTCCCAAGATCCCGACTCAGCTTCATTTTAACGTCACAGCCTTTCACAAGACTTCAAAGAATTTTCCGAACAGTTTAGGTCTTTACAAAAATGTGACCTCTTCATTATAATCTGCCAGCCTCACACCAACTGCCCTTCCTTCCGCTATTATCCTTTTCTGAATGGTTAGGGAGACAGGCTTCACACGTGTGTTCTGATCGCCACGGGGGAAAGAGAGGCTTCACAGGTGTGTTCTGATCGCCATGGGGGAGATAGGCTTCACAGGTGTGTTCTGATCGCCATGGGGGAGATAGGCTTCACAGGTGTGTTCTGATCGCCATGGGGGAGATAGGCTTCACAGGTATGTTCTGATCGCCGCGGTAGAAAGCCCAGGTTTTGTTCTTCCTAGAACTCTATTGCCTGGATCAGTGCCTCGCCTGCTAAGAGCGCTCAATAAGTGTTTTCTCTTTGTACAAATGGGTATTAGATGTACCAAGGGAACGGGTGTTAATCCTTGCTGAAATGACAAGTCTCTCTCCTTTCTGCTTCTAACCTCCAGTAAAGCAAACCTCAGCACGACATTTCTGGACTGTTTACCCAACGTTTATTCAACACCGAAGAAAGCTAATGTTTCACTTTTAATTCTCAACTTGCTACCACGTGTTTTCAACAAGAGCTGTTAAGACAGGTAATCAAGCCCCATGCGAGTCTTACTAACTAATAAGAAAGCAAAGGAAAGTTTAATACTTAACTAGTAAGTACAGTGTGAAATTTCCAAAGCCGTCTGTTTTTTTTTGCTAAGCCCCAGTTGCAATCCTTTCGCCAAAGTAAATAAATAAATAAATAAAAACCTCAAAAATACTTGCCTAAGCAGTTCTGACATCTTCGGCCCCAAATTTCAGCACAAAGGAACGTTTGGCCAGCCCTGACCCCAGAAGCCTTCCTCGAAACATTTTACACACAACAATCAGCCAGCAAAGAAGGGGGACCCCCAAAGTGCTGCCCAACAGACTGCATTCCAGCGTTTCACACACCCAGCAGAAGGGACCCTCCCCCCTCACCTCCTGGCTCAAGCAAGGGCCCCCAGTCAACTCCACCATCAAAGGCCTGTACCAGGGAAGAATCTGGGGAAGGCAGGGGCCTCTCAACAAGGCCAAAATTGGAGGGCATCTCGGATGTCAGACCCTGAATCTGCCAATTCTCTGTGACCTTGGGCGTGTCGCGGAAGCCTAGGGGCTTGCGGTCTCTCACCTTTAAGGTGAAGACCACACCCTGACCGCGCCACGTTAAAGGATTGAGGGCCACAGGTGACGCTCCACGCTGGGCACCTGGCACGAGTGGGAGACCCACTCCCAACCCACGGTGCGGGGACTCCCCCATGCTCCCCATGCTTCAAGGCCCTTCGGACTGGGCCAGTCGCCCAGCTCTGCAGACAAATGAGCTGAGGGGTAGAGATGGGAACAGGGGGCTCGAAGGGACCGCCGAGGCATGGCCTAAAACGCCGGTCCCCCCAGACCCACGCCCGGGGTGCAGCGCGAGGTACCGGGGTCCCGGCTCGCCCGCGGGCGCTCCACCTGCCGCCCGGCCTCCCGCCCGCGTCGCTGCACTCACTCTTCACTTTGCCGAAGGTGCCGACGCCCAGTGTGTCCCCCAGCACGTAATGTCCGATCTTCACCCTCCCATCGTGCTTCTGCTTCTCAGCCATGTTCCGTTCCGCGCACCGCCTCCCTCGGCCGCGGGCCCTCAGCGCCGCCGCCGCCGCCGCAGCCACCGCCGCCTACCCACAGTGCAGCGGGCCCGGGGGGCGGGACGGGGACGCCAGGGGCGCGGGGCGCGGTGGGGCTAGAGAAGCCGGACGCGGGGGGACGTGGGCCCGGGTCGCGGAGCCGCGGCGCCCCGAGGAAACTCCTTGGGAGTGACGCTGGGAGGGGTGAATCTGAGCGCGGCCGAGACGGAAGGAGAACCTGAAGAGAAGTGGGGGCGCAGGGGTGCAAACAGAGAGACTTGCCTGGGGCTGGTAGGGGTGGACTCGGGTGGGCGGCCCTCGGGCGGCCCTCCCTTACCCCCTGGGATGCGCCTCCGGTCAAGGCTTGTTTGTCTGGGGACATTCCAGTCTCTAGATGGCCGGCCCATTATTTTATAACTCACGCTTATTTTGTAGTTTCTAGTCGTGTTATTGTTAGGTTTCAAAACCGGGACAAACGGCGAGCCTAGGGCCGCCTATTAATGAATCAGAGGTGATGCTGGCCGCCAGGTTGTCCCGCTATCCCCCGATCCCCATCTTACAGGCTCCTTCTGGCTGACATACCCCCGCCGCCTACCCTGAACTCTGTAGCCCAGAGACTGGGCTGACCCTTACCCTCAACTCCTCTGGCCCCTATATAACTCAGACATTTTGGCTACACTGGTCCAGGCTCCTCTCTTGCTCTCCCTCCCACCTCTCCTCACGTGGCCATGCTCAGTATGGCCTTGTTCATTGTGGACCCTCCCAGATGTCTCTGCCTCTGCCTGCCTCTGTCCATTTTTGTCTACAGTAAACCTTCTCCACCGTTCTTAGTTAGGTTTTGCATTGGTGTGAAAACACACACACACACACACACACACACTACCAACATGCAAGTTGGGGAAGAAAGGGTTTATTCTGCTTACACTTCCACAGTAGTAAAACTGCTCATCATCGAAGTCAGGGTAGGAACTTAAACATGGCAGGAGCCCAGAGGGAGGAGCTGATGCAGAGACCATGGAGGGATGCTGCTTAGTAGCTTGCTCCCCATGGCTTGCATGACTTGCTTTTTTATAGAATTCAGGACCATCAGCCCAGGGATGGTACCACCCACAATGGGCTGGGCCCTCCCCCATTAATCATTAATTAGTCATTTTCTTAATTAATTTCTTTTTTAAAAAATTTATTTATTATGTATACAACATTCTGCCTCGATGTATGCCCGCACACCAGAGGAGGGCGCCAGATCACAGTACAGATGGTTGTGAGCCACCATGTGGTTGCTGGGAATTGAACTCAGGACCTCTGGAAGAGAAGCCAGTGCTCTTAACCTCTGAGCCATCTCTCCAGCCCCCCTTAATTAATTTCTTAATTAATTAAGAAAATGCTTTACAGCTGGATCTTTATTCTCTCTGTGTGTCTGTCTGTCTCTGTGTGTGTTTCTCTCTCTCGTTTTTGCCATGGGTGTCAGGTCCCCTGAAACTGGAGTTACAGAAAGGTGCAAACTTCCACCTGGGTTCTGGGAATTGAATTAGGATCCTCTCTCTGGAAGAGCAGTCAGTACTCTTAACCCCTGAACCATCATGTCTCCAGCCCCTTACAACTGGATCTTATAGAGGCATTTTTCTCAGATAATTCTAGTTTGTATGTCAAGTTGGCAGAAGACGAACCTCACATACCTAGGAGTAGTCATATCTTCTCCTTTACTTCTTTTCCTCATGCACTTATGTAGACAATCATGTTATATAGATAAAAGACACCCTCTCCATGCAGTTATGTAGACAGTCCGTTACATAGATAGAAGACACCCTCTCCAGCACTGTTGGTTTTAGCTGATTTAAACAAAATTGCCTAATAAATCACAGATACAGCCCTAAGTATATTTCAGCACCAGCATGTGTGAGCACGTGTTTGTATGTACGTATGTGTGTGTGTACATGTATGAGAGATTGGACAAGGGGAACATAGTAAAAAGAAATATGAAAATAAGTTACATGTTCCAGTAAACGCAAAACACAGGTAATAAAAGTATTGCGAGGAGCAAGAATGATATAAAAACACAAATTAAAAATGTGTACTGAAGATGAAAGTGAGAGAATAGTAAGAGGATAACAAAAGCATAATGACCAGAGCATTAGAGACGTGCAAATAATTTAACATTCAAGCAATCTTTCTCTCCCTCCCTTCCCTTTCATCTTTCTCTCCTTGCTCTAATGCCCCTCATTATTTAGTGTCGACCCATCTTTCCATACTTGAAGATTATTTGCTTCCTACTACAGAAAAACTATGAAGCTTCCTATTTACATTAGTTCCAATTAGCCATTGCCTGAACACATGCACACACATATCAAAGCATTATAAATACTTGCAGTTTTGCCCATGAAAAAATAATTTTAAAACACACAGAAAAAGGATTATTTGCTATTTGGGGATAAATTATTAAAGGCTAGTCAAACATTTGTGACTCTGTGCGTGCCAATAGAATTCCGTGATCACATTCCTCAAACATGAAATCTCAAGTCAGACTGTTTATATGTAAACAGTGCGCTAAGAAATGTGTCTAACAAAGCTTGGTTGTCAAATAACTACTAAACATACAACTGACAAACTCGTTCTCGCGTGTACACCACAGTAATCTGATGAGAGATGATCTCAGCTTATCAATTATAGACATCACAGCTGTTGAACACAAGCTATTTTTGTTCATTCTTCAGATCACCTTTCTTGCTGACAAGAGATCTCACTTAAGCATCTCAACCTAGCTGGCAAATTGTAGAGAGCTTCCCAGCTATTTTTACGGCTGAACTTTTAACCACTTAAAGGCCATTCCTTCACTAGTCATTCAAGTGGGTGAGAAGACCAGATGGCTACTGTGCCTTTTAGAGTCACATATGTATGTCTGTGCTGCCCTAATAACCCAGTAATGATGTTGAAGAGTCTTTAAATGGTGAAACTCCATGGAGAAAAGCTATAAACTGAGGTCTTCAAGCACATTGCAGTAGCTATTCGCCAATTAAAATGTCATTGTTATTAAACCAACCTTAGAGTTTTATGGTAAACATAAATAATACTTTCTTGTTCGAGAAGTTAATTTAGGCACAGTTATTTGCCATCAGGGGAAGTTATTGTCCCCCCGTTTTATAGATGTTGAAAACTCAGTTCCCCCCTCCCAAGGCTACAAAGCTAGAGGCAGAGCAGCAGGCTCAGATCAAGTTCCAACTTGTCCTCTTCCTTGGGTTTCCTCACAGCTGAAATCATGCGGTACTCTGAGAGCGATGTATTCACAGCCAGAAGCCTGTTCTCACATTTTTATTTCTAGAGCAGCCCCGTTTTCAAGCCTGTGGGTGCTTTATTAGTGGGGAAACGGAATGCTACATAGGTGAGACAAACAGAAACGTCTCTAAGGTCAGCACCAATTTCTGTTGCGCTCAGACCTTCATTTATGAGTCCATGTTTGCTGCACCCTCCTCAGCAACACAAAGCTCTCTATAGAGGTGGCTCTGTAAATGTTTCTATCTGCTTGTACCCCTAGGAGATCTACCTAAGAATATTGCAAATGCAATATATCCTGTTTTGTTATCTTGCAGCTGATGTTTTAGGGTTGTTATTGTTTAGCACTGGTAGCTAAGATTCCTATCCCAGGAAACTACTCTGTTTTGATCATTGCTCTAACTATTGCTGCCTTAACTCCCTACAACTGGACGTTTTTAATTAATTTATTTATTTATTAAAAATTTCCACCTCCTTCCATTTCCTTCCCCCCCCCCCCCCCCCTCCTTTCCCCCTCCCTCTCCAGTCCTAAGAATAGTCAGAGTTCCCTGCCCTGTGGGAAGTCCAAGGTCCTCCCCCCTCCATCCAGATCTAGGAAGGTGAGCATCCAAACAGACTAGCCTCCCACAAAGCCAGTACATGCAGTAGAATCAAAACCCAGTGTCATTATCATTGGCTTCTCAGTCTGCCCTCATTGTCAGCCACGTTCAGAGAGTCCAGTTTGATCACATGCTCCATCAGTCCCAGTCCAGCTGGCCTTGGTGAGCTCCCATTAGATCAGTCCCATACGATTGGACCTTTGCTGTTACTTGCCTTCAAATATTCTAAAGCAGAACCTGAATGGGTGACAGGAATACTACTAGAGCAGTGGTTCCCAACCTTCCTAATGCAGCGACCCTTTAATACAGTTCCTCATGGTGCGGTCATCCCCCAGCCATAAAATTATTTTCGTTGCTACTTCATAACTGTAATTTTGCTACTGTTATCAATCATAATGTAAATATCCGTGTTTTCCAATGGTCTTAGGCGACCCCTGTGGAAGGGCCATTTGACCCCCAAAGAGGTTGTGGTTCTCAGGTTAGGAGCTGCTGTGCTAAACTAAGGTGAGACAATAGATCTCACTGGTGTCATAAGAGACAGCAAGCCTCTCCAAGTTCAGGAAATTTTTAAAAATATACTAACTATCCAACATACATCTATAATACTCATATTTTACATTTTTGTCTGTATTATCTTTGTTTCTTCATATTTTGTAATTTCTTAGTAGAAAGACTGGATAATTCTACCCTTAAACATGATTGACCACACTGGTGTGTGGGCGGATATGTGCACTTGTGCATGTGTGTATGCCAGGGATAATCTTTTGGTTCACTGTGAAGATGTATCTCTGCTAAAGCACCTTCTGATTGGGTTAATAAAGAGCTAAACAGCAAATAGCAGGAGTTAGGACTTCCGGGGGGAAAGAGAGAAGAACTGCTCTGAGTTAGAATCTGGCAGGGGAGATGCCAGGGAGACACTGAGGAAGTCAGAAGAACAGTGTGGAGAAGAGGGAATGAGCCACATGGCAGAACAATGGTTAACAGAAACAGGTTAATTTAAGTTATGAGAGCTAGTTGGGAACAAGCGTAAGCTAAAGGCCAAACTTTCATAATTCATAATAAGTCTCTGTGTCAGTATTTGGGAACAGGCAGCCCAAAGTAAGGCTGACAAGAATGTGAAGGCCTGTAGGCCCATTTTCACCACTGTCTGAAGGTCAGAGATTTTGGGAGACTAACAGGCTTAATTGCACCTTCTAACTCAGGAGGGGGTTACCTGGCTCTTTTGAAATTAAGAAAGCTCTGCTCCAGCCTGACAGGTGGTCAGGGTATGTAAAGTGCTTCTGTTCCTTCCATTGTAACTATGTGGTCACCTGGGGAAGGGCTGTCTTCAAGAGACTGGGGCATCTCGCTACCTAAGCAACAGAACATTGATGGTGGGAAGTCTCAGAGTTGATTGTGTGAGATAACCTTGCTGCATCATGTTAATGAAGCCTTTTGTTACCTTCTCCCCCAGGTTACCCATTGGGTATAAAAGCTGTGGAAAAATAAATGCAGGGATTTCAGAGTCTGAGTGATTCGGGAAATATCTTA
>NC_022016.1:72433854-72435181 GCF_000317375.1 Microtus ochrogaster
TATATATATATACAAGTTTTTGTTAAGTATAACAAAAACTTAAATTTGTATCAATATACAAAAATCCATACCAATGTAAAATATTTGAGACTAATGGTTGTTCAAAAGTAGACTCAATAAACTACCCTTTTATCCCATCATTTCTATACTATATTCCCCCCTTTCCCCTCAGAAAGAGATCCCTGAATCTAATCTCCTTTGTTTAGCTTTTTCCCCCGACCATGACCAGCAACAATTTGTAACCAACTCCCCTAAATGATGACAAATATCCATAACCAACCAAATGACAAAAACCATCCACCTCAACTCCTGGAAATATGGGCATTGTGTTCTCTAGACTACTTCCTGTTGTCTATGGGCAATGCCATCTTTAGGGAACCTGAGAAAAATGAGATAATTGTTAAGTCCTGGAAAACATAGCCATAATGTTTGTTATCAAGTCTCTATGCAATGGGAAAGCACAAGGCTTATCTGTAGTCCTGCCTAGAATAGTCTGTGAGGTTGAACCTTCTCAGCCAGCACCTTGAAGATGTTTAGGATATAGGATTGTGAGCAAATTGCAACAGATGCACTCTGAGAGGCTGGATCATCTAGGCCACCCATTTTCATTAAGGTCTGGACCTTGCACTGAAAACACACAAACTTTCAAAGGTAACTTACATATCTTCTTTATCACAAGTATGGACTATGCATTGCACACAAGCCAGCCAAAAATAATGTTTTGTTTATGTTTGAGAGGGTGAAATATAGGTCACATGTCTTAAAAGTCTAAATTTATTTCTTTATGTCTGTAACCAAGATTTTCGGGGGGGGGTCTCCCTAAGTCAAATCTGACCTCCATCCTCCTTGAAGAAATCCACAGCCTTTAATTTTCTGTGGTAACAAAAGTATAACCACTTCTCCAACACAATGCATGTTTTACTTCCATTTTAAAATAAAGATATTCCTAAAGTATTTAGGCTGGTTTAATTCATCAGTCCTTGTTACAATCCCATATCTCAGCAACTGTCATTGGCTCATCAACACTCAAAAAATTCAAAGTCAATACAACACCATACAGAATTCAGACTCATCTTTATGTGGCTTATCCTTTGTATATTATTTTATTCTCTCTTTAAAGACTTTATCTTATTGTTTATAAGCTATTTACTTTTTTTTCTATGAACTATCTATACCCATTTTCTTTTCTTTTTAAGTCTATGTACATTTTTAAACATATTGTAACCCGTTTAGAGGTTTTGATTTTTTTTTTGTCTGGATCTGTCTTTACTGAGCACCTGTAGCATTCTTTGACCACATGAGACAAATATTTTTCTTCTTCTTCTTT
>NC_022016.1:72435741-72436659 GCF_000317375.1 Microtus ochrogaster
ACCAGGCTGGCCTCAAACTCAGAGATCTGCCTGCCTCTGCTACCCAAGTGCTGGGATTAAAGTCATGTACCACATGCCCTAGCATGAGACAAACTTTAAACTACTATATGAGTTGCCATGTGGCTCAGCTTAGCACTTGGTGCTGGTGGCTGGTTCCAGCCCACAGGCAGCAGCAGCTGGAAACCTCCTCAGTATGTCACCGAGTACCAGCCCACCTGAGAGACATCAGGACTAGAAAGCCACATCCAGCCCCTTGTCTAGAACTTTTCTTAGATTTTTTAAAGGCCCTATATTTGGATAGTTGAGCCCCACATTGGATACCATATGTAGCAGGCTTTCTCTATACTTCCAACTCCCAAATAACAACATGGAGGCATCTTGTTAATTATGAAAGCTCAGTCTTAGTTTAGGCTTTTTTCTAGTTAGCTCTTATAACTTAAAGTAATCCATTTCTGATAATCTACATGCTACCATGTGTCTTGTGGCTTTTACCTCTCCTCCTGCATGTCTTGCTTCCTTTCCATCTCCTCCAGCATCTCCCCTATGCTTGGTTTATCTTTTACGTTCTCTCTGCCCAGAAGTCCTGTCTAATCTCTTCCTGTCTAGCTCTTGACCATTCAGCTCTTTATTACATCAATTGGAATGTGACTTTCCAAAGACCTATCTTAACAGTGTACAAAAAGAGTATAAGCGTATTTCACTACAGTAATGCATTACTAGTTTTTAATATATCTAAAATTGGCATTTTTATAGCCTATCTGCTGTGTCTAGGGTCCAGTGGAATTTTACCTATCTTCTTAGAATTTTTGTTCAAACGTAGAGGGGAAAATGAAGTTTCATTTTATGCCAATATGTGATAATTATTCTTGATCCTCAACATTATTGGATTGGAAAATGCTCCTCAGAAGATATTGACAG
>NC_022016.1:72437230-72447371 GCF_000317375.1 Microtus ochrogaster
AAGTACTGGGATTAAAGGTGTGTGCCATCACCTGGCTGTTGACAGGAGAACTGAACAAGGCAGGATGACTTACTGGAATGTGGTAGGCTGAGGTTCAGTTGGAATAGCACAGGGAAAGAAGAGAGAACCAGCAGGCCTAAGAGCTCATTCTATTTCCCAACAGACATAATGTAAACTCCTGTGTCACACTGTGACCTCCTCACCATGATACACTATGATCTTTGAAACTAAACCTCCTTTTTAATCATTCTGTCAAGCATTCTGGAGTTGCTACACAAAGTAGTAAGATCCTCATGTTAAATATAAGGTGAAATTTTACAGATCTCAGCATTCCAAACCTTTGAAAGTAGAGGAGAAGCATGATCCAGAAACTACCAAGTCTTACAGATTTGTGATAAGGCATTTCTATTATTCTTCAATTTAAAATAAAAAGAAAACTAGACCTTTAATGATTATATGGATGATATCTTTTCTGTGATAAAGGCTCAATAAATACATTCAAAACCCATTCTGGGGCTGGGAGATGGCTCAGCTGTTAAGAGCACTGGCTGCTCTTCCAGAGGTCCTGAGTTCAATTCCCAGCAGCCACATGGTGGCTCACAACCATCTGTAATGAGATCTGGCGCCCTCTTCTGGTGTGTAGGCATACATGCAGACAGAACACCATATGTAATAAGTAAATTTTATATTTAAAAAAAAATCTGTAAAAAAAATTTAAAAATAGGCATGATGGTACCTGCCTATTCTTCTGGCATGAATGAGACCAGAGGTGGGAAGACCATGAGTTCCAGCCTAGCTTGGACTAAATAGCAAGATGCCATAAAAAGAAAAATTCAGTATCACAAATGCAGAATAGCTAACCCTTGACTGCAAGATTGCTGACATTATCCACATTTACCAGCATATTTCTCTAGGCTTTGATTTATTTATTCCCTGTGATATTTAATAGCAAATAACTGGATAGATTATCTCATTAGCAAATACTTCATTACATGGTTCTAGCAGATAAGGGATTTATTTTAGAATAATTATACTGTGGTATCTAACAAAATTAACAATTTCTTAATGCTATGCAATATTTTACATTCAATTTGCCTTAGTTATCTTAAGAATATACTTTTACATTTTGCTTATTCTGAATGAGATTATTAAAAAGTCACATCAAGCATTTTGTTGATATATCTCTTAGGTTTCTTGTCTACAATGACTTTTACCTATTTTTTTAGATGTAATTTTTTTAAAAAGTTGCAGTTACTTTAACTGTCTTATATGCCAAAACCATGTTATATTTAGTGAGATAATTATTTATGATCATAAGATATAGTAGAGAAAGCACGGTGTTTAGAATAAAATAATCCTATGTGTATGGTCCAGCTTAGCCACATGACAGTATATTCTTAAATTGATTTTCTCACTTTTCATTGGTAAAACTACTGGTGTTGGACTAGACTTTGCTGTGGGATAATGTACACTGTAAAGATCTGTTACTCACATTCGTTTAATAAAACACTGATTGGCCAGCAGCCAGGCAGGAAGTATAGGCAGGGTAACTAGACTAGGAGAATTCTGGGAAAAGAAAAGGTAGAGAGTCAGTCATCAGCCAGATGCGGAACAAGCAAGATGAGAATGCCTTTCTGAGAAAAAGTACCAAGTCACGTGGCTAGCACAGACAAGAATTAAGGTTTAATTTAAGTTGTAAGAGCTAGTTAATAATAAGCCTGAACTAATAGACCAAACAGTTTATAATAAATATAAACCTCTGTGTGTTTCTTTGGGAATTAATGGGTGGGACAGAAAGTTCATCTACAAGACTTCCTTCCTGTGCAGTACCTTTTCATTGTTAAGAAATTCCAGCCCTAAATCTCATTTCTTGTTTTAGAATGGAATTATTATTATTTTTGTTTTGTTTTGTTTTCGAGACAGGGTTTCTCCGTAGCTTTTGGTTCCTGTCCTGGAACTAGCTCTTGTAGTCCAGGCTGGCCTCGAACTCACAGAGATCCTCCTGCCTCTGCCTCCTGAGTGCTGGGATTAAAGGCGTGTGCCACCACCGCCCGGCTAGAATGGAATTATTAAAAGAAAAAGAAGTGAGACCTGGAAGTAAAGAACTGTATCCCTAGTTACTTGGAAGGCAGAAGTATTGTCAATACTTGCTTGGACTACAGAGTGAGTTTGGGACTAGCCTGAACTACAAGTCCATTCAAAGTTAGCCTGAGAAATTTAGCAAAACCCCTGCTCAAAATAATTAAAAAGGGCAAGGAAGACTGGAGACCTATTATAATGGTGAGTCATTTTTCTAGTATATGGAAGGCCCTAGATTCAGTTCCCATTATGACAAAAATAAATAGATGGTAGATAAGTAGATAGATAGATAGATAGATAGATAGATAGATAGATAGATAGATAGATAGATAGATAGATAGATAGACAATAGGATTACTATAAAGTACAGTAATTCACAGTTCAAGCTTTCTCAACAAATGCTTTAATCCTGGCTAGGCGGTGGTGGTTGACACCTTTAATCCCAGCACTTGGGAGGCAGAGGCAGATGGATCGTTGTGAGTTTGAGGCCAGCCTGGTTTACAAGAGCTAATTCTAGGACAGGCTCCAAAGCTACAGAGAAACCCTGTCTTGAAAAAACAACACAGAAACAAATGCTTTAATCCTGATATATTATTTAAAATTTTACCTTTTAACATTTATTATCACTGACTTTTAAGATTGAAGAATTGTATTTCCTAGGTCTCAGCTCTTAAAGAGAACCAGATGCATGTGACAATACCTAAAACTCTTAGAAGAAAATGTAATAACTTTGAGATGTTATTTTTAGCAAGAACCTTAGTAACAAATGTCATTCTCAACATAATCTATTTTCATCCTGTAAAACTGCATACACATCTAAATTGTCTCAATATGAGTCAACATTATAAAGCTGAGTGTAGCTAAGGAGACAGGAACAGTTCGGATCAGGCTTTCTTCACAAGCAGACGTATTAATTGGAATAACAAAGGTTGTTTGCTTTGCTGTATAAACATTATGGATCTTGCCAGGTTTTTGGGAATCTTGCTTTCATGTGTGTGTTGACAGCTCATGTAAAAAAAAAGAAAAAAAGCTCCAACACCCCTTTGAGATGAGTTAAATCATGACCCCCTCCATGGATTCTGCGACTATCTCTGAGAATCTTTTCAAGCTGCCGAGGTCAGAATAAGCAGATAGTACTGGCACCTTTGAAGTGATTATCATCTCTGTTACAGCTGTCCTTTGGAATTAAAACAACCCCTGACAAAACTCACAGTGTATGTATTATTTGTAGCTTTTTTGAACACACTTTAATGACCTCAAATGGGCATTAATGCTTCAGCTGTTAGCTCGATCCTGTTAGCTTTAGGAACAGAGCTTTGACCTGATTAATTAGTGCAAGCAAGATAAATTAGGTAATTCCAAATGTTTTATAAATAACAAAATATTTCTTCATCTAAGAAAAAAAGACCTTTAAAGCCTTGCCAGAGAACTCGGTTTTTCAAATGAAACTATGGTATTTGAGGGCTTTTAATTCTCAAGACTTAGGGCTCGTAAAATTAAATTGTATTAGCAGCTGTCTTAAAGCTTTCATTAATGAATGTTTCACACACCATTCTAAAAATACTGTTATGTTTAAGGTAATATGAGACTATCTGTCAAACCAACCTGAAGTTCCCGGATTACCTGGATGTAATATTTCTTTGTTCTAAATGCATTCGTTCCTTAGTGGTGCTGATGGGCGGGCTCCTGAGTGTGTTCACTGGACACTGGTGGCCGAGGAGGAGAGAGCCAAGTGTTCCCCTTTTCCTTCTTATCACTCAGAATGGTAGCACCTGCTGAAAAAGCCCAGCCCTTCTCTGAAGACAGGAAAGCCTTCTGTATTTAGTACTCTCATAGTAGGTACGGGTGGCTGTAGTCCTCAAGAGATTGGATTCAAGTCCACATTCATAAAAGAAAAAAAAAAAGAGGGCCAATATCTAGACAGATGGGTGGAGTACACTCTCAGACGGAATATAGCTAAGAAAGCAGGGAGATTCCTTGTTTAACTGACTTAAGATTTTCTGCTGAAGAAAGTCATGTGATCAGTTATTACCTAGAAGAGAGGGAGTGGAGGGCAAGGAATTTGATTAGATATCGGGGTTGAAAATTCTTGCTACAACTGGCCTCCTAAGGACATGCCCAAAGATGAGGCCCAGCTGTACTTTGATAAGCTAAAATATTTAAAAAAAAAATAGTCTTTATCACATTCTAGCTGAAGACTCTGACAAGCATACAAGACAATGTAAAGCTGGGAGGGGGTGCTGCATGGAAAATGGAAGCTGAATTGATGAACACGAGAGAGGAGGAAGAGAAAGGCCAGGAACGCAGCATTTGAGAATCGTGTAGAGGAAGACTTGTGTGAAGGAAGGCACCTCACAGATGTTGCGATAAATTCATCTCGGATAGAAGGAACTCCGGGTGCTCAGTATACAGGGCCTACCAGGGGGCCAGCAAGAAAGCAGGGTGGTGTCTACAACGGAGCGTGTGGGGGAGTTTACACTTGGAAGTGATGCTTCCAGAGACTTTTCAAATAGGAGAATGACATGATGAAAATCACTTATGTGGCAGGCGGTGGCGGTGCGCGCCTCCAATCCCAGCACTCAGAAAGCAGAGGCAGCAGGATCTCTGTGAGTTCGAGGTCAGCCTGGTCCACAGAGGAAGTTCAGAACAGTCAGGGCTACACAGAAAAAGTCGGTCCTTGCTAAGGGAGTGGTGGGGGCACTTTCTGAAAAATAGGAAGGGACTGGAAATCGTCGGATGAGAAATTAATATCTACTATGGTGAGTTCACAATGCCTAAAGGACTCCAACAAGCTTTGCCAAGTAGGTGGTTGACCACAAAAGGGTGAACTTGGGGGAAAAGGTCTAGTCTCTGAATGTAAGTGTGTGGGCTGCTTTTCTCATTGCTCTGACGAGACACCCGATAATGTCAACTTAAGGAAGCAAAGGTTGGTTTTGACTCACAGTTGGGGATACAGTCCATCGTGCTGCAGAACTGCGAGGCAACTCACCACACTGCACCCGATCAGGAGATAGAGTGGGGTGAACACCATCCCCATTTTCCCCTTTCATCCAATCCGGGACAGCAGTCCATGTGATAGTGCTACCCACATTTAGGGTCAGTCTTCGCACTTCGGTTAGCAAATAAGCCCAGATGTGTGTCTCCTTGGTAATTCTAGATCCTGTGAAGTAGACAATATTAACCATCCCAGGGAGTGTTCCAGAATCATCCAGATCTATATGCGGGATTGAAGACCAGCCTTGGATTTACTCAGGGAGCAAATATAGAGAGCAAAGGATGAGATAGCAGAACTTACCTATTTCAAATTTAGAGGCGTGTAAAAGAAGAGGTGCCATCAAAGGTCTCTAAGAAAGAGATACCCACTGAATTAGGTGGAAACTTATGAAGGATTGCCAGTCATTTCAAGACTTTATTATCTACTGCATCTAAAGTTAAGAGGTCAAGGCGAGAAAAGAGAGTTGTTGATAGGCTGGATGACTTTGACAAATACTGCATAGAGTGAGAAAGATAAACATGTAAATGAAATTAGTTTCTGGAAAAAAGAAGAGTGAAGAAATGTATCTATTAAGCTTGCTATAAAAGGGAGCAGAAACATATTTGAGGGGTGTGTGTGTGTGTGTGTGTGTGTGTGTGTGTGTGTACATGTTCTCTGTACTCATTTGTGCATGCCATAGTGCATGTATGGAGGTGCGGAGATCACAGGAGTGTTGATCCTTACCCTCCATCTTGCTTGAGGCAAGGTCTCTGTTGTTTTCCCACCACCTATACCAGGCTGGCTAGTTCATGAGCTTCTGGGGCTTCTTCTCCTATCTCAGCCTTTTGTCTCCAGATTACAGATGTTTGTACTTTGCATCTGGCTTTTTTTTTTTTAAAAAAAAAAAAAAGGTAGGATCTGGGACTTCAAACTTTGTACCCAGCGAGCCATATCCCCAGCCTCACATATTTGAATTTGGCTATGAAGGCAGTAGTAAGAGCAAATGAATACATGAAAATGAAAGTCATTTTCGTTTTGTTTTGTTTTGTTTGTAGGAGGAAGAAAAAGTTAGCTTGTTGGTACACTGATGGGAATGCCCACGTAGAAAAGGAAAATCAGATGGTGTGGAAGAGAATGAGTAACTGGAGACCTTTTAGCAATCATCTCGATTTGACAGCCCTTCCAGGACTTCAGCTATCCGCTTTCCAGAAAATTACACTCCCGTGAAAACTGCGTATATTTAGTAAATCTGAAAGCTGTGCACTGAGGGATATGACAAGTTCACGGGGAGGACTGAGTGCACAGAGCAGAACGGTAAGCTGGAGGCTTTTGAATCCAATCAGGCATCAAATGATAAGGCCCCATAGCACTGGAGGCCCCTATAGCGAAGGAGGTAAGAAGGATGGATTTGAGAAATACACAGAATAAATAGGATCTGAAGACTACTTATGAGTTAAGAGAAAAATGACTTTCTGGCACAACATTGCAGATGGTCACAAAAGGCGCATTTTGAAGCTTGTCATTCCCCTCTCTCCCCAACAGTGTCCAAAGAGTTCACATTACCTAATAATTAACATTTAAAGCCAGATAGCCTAGCCTAGAGAACTCTATAATCAGTTCTTGGGGGGGGGGGGGGTTCTTTACTTTTTTTTTTTAAATACCTTAAAAAAAAAAAAAAAACAAACAAAGAAAACAAAGAAAAAAAAAAAACCCATAGTGGCATCCAGTTTAAAAAGAGCATCTCTCAGTCAGGCAGTGGTGGCACACACCTTTAATTCCAGCACTTGGGAGGAGAGGCAGAAGGATCTCAGTGAGTTTAAAGGCCAGCCTGGTCTACAGAATGAGTTCCAGGACCTCCAGGGTTGTTACACAGAGAGTCCCTGTCTCAAACAAAAACAAAAAAGAAAATCACCACTCTACAAAATAATTTTCAGTTTTAAGTCTGGATTTATGGTTTGTTATGATATATGGTCTCTGCCAACCTAGACTCTTGCCTTATTTTTCCTACTCAGTAGTTCTAATGTTCTAACTATGTTTTTCATAATTAATAACTGTTTTCTGAGTTTTCTGTCCTGCCCGGTTCCCACAATCATTCCGTCCCAAAGAAATCACACAGAGGTCTACATTAGTTATAAACTGATTGGCCTAGTATCTCAGGCTTCTTACTAACTGTTACAACTTATATTAGCCCATTATTCTTATCTATGTTAGCCACGTAGCTGGGTACCTAATTTAGTGAGGCAGTCACATCTTGCTTCTTCTGTGGCTAGGCCAGGACTGTGGACCAAGCTTTCCTCTTCCCAGAATTCTCCTGTTGTCATTGACCCACCTCTACTTCCTGTCTGGTTGTCCCGCTTATACTTCCTGCCTGGCTACTGACCAATCAGCATTTGTTTAAAATATAATTGACAGAATACAGACAATTGTCCCACACCAAATAACTGTGTCAAACTTCCTTCACTTCTGTGTGCATCACATGCAGCCCTCCTTTCCCCTCTCTTGCTCCCACTATAGAATTCCCTTAGTCTTTTGTGCTTGTCACAGCTGGATTCACAGCTATCTCCATGTCTCTCAAAGCTCACCTCCCTCGTGGATCCTTACACTCCCACATACAGCCAATCAGCCTGTCTTTAACAACACCATCTGCTTGTATAGTTTTAATTAAACCCACCATTGGCTCTGCCTGTTCCAAGTCCAGTCACCATCTGTCAGTCTTTTGAGAGCAAGCACAATAAACATCGTTAGTCCTTCATCCATAGGAGTTGAATAAATGACTGGCAAATATTAAAATCTCACCTCAGGCATGGCTTTATCTTAATTTTTCTGCCCCTTTCTTCCTTTTTAATCTAGTATTCCAGCAATAAATAGTGCTATAACATTATGTTTATTCTATCACATTCTCCTCCTTGTCTTCTTCCTCCTCCTCTTCTTCTTCTGTTTCAGATATATGTGTCCTCCGCCCAAAATATGCACAGGCATGTCTTGTATCCTGGTTATTTTATGTCTCTGGCATCAAGCTACTCAATAAATGTTCTAACAGTGAGTTGTTTAATAACTAAGGGGTGACTTTACTTTTTTCAGGTCATACATCATGCGATCATGTCCATCTTCTCACCCTCACAGAGAATATCTTAATTACTCCTGGCTGAGATTAACCTTGGTCCTGTGGAGAAACATGCATGTCACTTTTGCCATTATCCTTTCCTAGAGCAGTCCTTGGTTTACACTGGCTATTGACACACACAAAAGCAACCTTTCTCATTGTATCCTCCTACACTTGGCACACGTCTGCCCTTTCCCACTGACAGAGCTTCACTCTGATGTTTTGATACATTTTTTTCTGCTAGACAACGAATAAGCCATTGCATTTACACTATTAATGTTTATAGCAGCCTCTTGTCCTGCTGAGAATGGTGATATTATAATTATTATTTTCACAGTCAAGTGAAAGGCTGTGCCTCTTATGCAAAACGAGTTCACTCATCTAATTTATCACTGTTCACATCCAAGAATGATTTATTTGTACAGAGTAATAGATATTGTTCTTCATGAACTAAATTCGAAGTCAAATGATAATTTTATATTTTAAATTATTCTTTTACCTTAAGCCTATGCTAGCTTTGGCAGCAAACAGAAATGTGGCAGGAGCTAGTTTCTCCTGAGGTTTGATGAAGTTCTGCTTTCTCTGCCCTCTCCAGAACCCAGTGACCCCCACTTATCAGCACGACATGTTTTTTGGGGACCCCTTGTCCATTTGGCGCCCTCTTCTGGTATCATGAACTTTGATGGACTTGAGGCATTTTCTCTGCCTTGCTGGTACCTGAAACTATAACAGTGAGAAAGGTCACTTTGCTTCTTTATTTTGACAGTTCTTTAGAATGCAGAACCTGATACAAATTTTCTGCGCAATGGGTTGAGCCATGCTCATGGTGTCATTTGCATGCAGCGGTATCAGTCATCCTTGCTAGCCACACAGTAGGACCAGTCTAGCACATGGTTCTTTTCTTACCACCTGGAACATTTTTATTATTGTCCCAGGAAAAAGGGGAACATCTTCCACGTTCCTAAGGACTGGAGGGAAATTTTCCTTCTCCCACTTTTCTGGTCACTCGTGTTACCCCTCTAGCGCCTCAGAACAGTTCTCCTATTGTAGCGGGACAGGGGAGGGCGAGCATAAGGGGTGGAAAGGCCTCATGCAATGTGACATTTTGGTCTTTCAGCCTTGGTTCTCCTTGAGAAATCTCACTGGATGACATCCCTGCCGCAGCCCTGCTTTGTTTTTGTTTTAAAGTATTTTTTCATTATTGAATCCATTTGATGATTCACAGCTATTACTTGACAAAAATATAGCACTTCTGGCACACCAGATTATAGATAGAGACCAGAAAGATGCTAACAATGACTGTATAGTGAGAAACTCATCGCTGCTTGAGCTTTTTCAAAAACGAACAACAGAGGTCAAAGCTGTCTTCAACAATAGTCTCAAAAACATACCTTCCACATTTCCTCATGAAGACTAGAGAGATTGCTCTTAAATATCTTTGTTATGTTGTTGCTTGGGGTTTTGGTGATGGGAAGGGGATTTTTTACTTGCTTGTTTTTCTTTTTTGTTTTTGATACAAGATCTCTCTACTCACTATGTAAACCACGGTGGCCTCAAATGCACCATCCTCCCACCTCAACTTCCTAAGTACTGAGATTACAGCTGAATGCTACTATGCCTGGGCTTCCTTTGTGAGTGTGTGTGTGTGTGTGTGTGTGTGTGTGTGTGAGTGTGTGTGTGCTATATGTGAGTGTGTATGGGTGTGTGAGTGTGTATGGGTGTGTGAGTGTGTATGAGTATGTTTGTGTGTGCTGTATGTGTATATGAGTATTGTGTGTGTTCTGTATGTGATTGTGGGTGACTGTATGTGTGTGTGCTGTATGTGAGTGTGTATGGGTGTGTGAGTGTGTATGAGTATGTTTGTGTGTGCTGTATGTGTATATGAGTATCGTGTGTGTTCTGTATGTGAGTGTGGATGAGCGTATGAGTGTGTGTGTGCTGTATGTGAGTGTGGGTGACTGTGTGTGTGTGCTGTATGTGAGTGT